>NW_028246338.1:0-138664 GCF_964263255.1 Lissotriton vulgaris | reverse complement strand
GCCCACAAAACCTATGCGCGCCTAGATTATTTTCTAACATCCACTTCATTTAGAGCGCTGGCGTCAGGCGTTGAGATAGGAGCGGCAGCCCTTTCCGATCATGCACCACTCACAGCGGTGTTTACCTTTCCACCGGTGGGGCGCAGTGCCCGTTGCTGGAGGCTTAGGGACACGCTGCTGCACAGACAGGGGGTTGTGGCCAAGATCAAGGAAGCTATAGCTGAATACCTGGTACGCAACACACCGACGGACACTTCACATGCAACACATTGGGCAGCACTCAAGGCAGTCATACGGGGCGAGTTCATTGCAATCGCGGCAGCAGACAATGCGGAGAGGGCCCGTAAGAGAGACGAGCTCTCTGCCCGCACGAAGGAATTGGAGCAGGTACACCAGAGGACCGGGGCGCCGTGGGTGTGGAAACAGTTGTGAGTGGCACGTCAACAGTTAGCAGCACTAGATCAAGATAGAGCAAAATGCGCGGCACTACGGGTACGACATGCATACTACACGGGAGGCGACAGATGCGGGAGGCTGTTGGGTCGGGCACTCCGCGAACAGCAGCAACGACACTCGGTGCAGGAAATACACACGCAGGACGGAGTCACAGTGACGGAGGACGGAGCTATAGCGCAGGCATTTATTGACTTTTATAACACACTATACGAGGGGGCTGCTCTGGATCCAGCGGACGGGGCGGACTTCCTGGACTCTGTGTCCATACCCGCTTTATCGACGGAACAATCAGAACTCCTTGACAGGGAGATCCGTCCTGAAGAAGTCATTGCCGCGATCTCCCCTCTCAAGCTGGCCAAGGCGCCAGGACCAGATGGCTTCACCGCCGCCTTTTACAAAACATTCTGCCCCCAGGTTGCTCCGTTGTTGACTGCCCTCTTTAATTCCTTCTCGGAGCCCGGCGCCATCCCAAGAGATCTGATGAGTGCCATGATCTCGGTCATTCCCAAACCGGGGAAGGACCGAACGCAATGCGGGGCCTACCGCCCTATCTCGTTACTTAACGTAGATCTGAAGCTTTACACCAGTATACTGTCGAAGCGGCTGGGCCCACTTATGCCTGGTCTGATTGATCCGGACCAGGCCGGCTTTATACCAGAGCGCCAGACGGTCGACAACACAAAAAGAGCACTCCACTTAGTGGAACGAGCCTCCAGGTTGCCAGGAGAGTTCATGATGTTGGCAATTGATGCGGAGAAGGCCTTCGATCATGTCCACTGGCCGTACTTGGAACAGGTGCTCATCAAGGCAGGGTTAGGCGCGAGATTTCGTACGTGTGTTCTGAACTGCTATACCTTCCCCATGGCGTTAGTTCGGGTGAATGGCTGCTCATCGTCCGTATTCCCCGTCGAACGCGGAACTCGGCAAGGGTGTCCACTCTCGCCCCTGCTCTTCGCGCTGTATATGGAACCCCTGGCGCAGGCCATGCGATCGCATCCGACCATTAAGCGGATTAAATTCGGGGCTGATATCCACACGATTAGCTTATACGCTGATGACGTCTTGCTTTCCTTTGCTTCCCCTGCGGCATCCCTGCTGGCCGGGGCGGCCATCCTGGATGCGTTGGCGAAGGCCTCTGGCTTTAAGGTGAACATGACGAAATCAGTAGCACTTGACCTTTCCTTGGAGGCACACACGCGGGCCTCCCTAGAAGCACAATTCCCCTTCCAATGGGCAGACGGTGAAGTCCCCAACCTGGGCATACAATTGGCGGCCACGCTACCAGAAACGGTGCGTCTCAACTACGCCAACCTTAGTCGCACTATCCGCGCGGAGGTCGGGCGGTGGCGGCACCTCCCACTATCTTGGCTGGGCCGAGTGGCAGCAGTAAAGATGACAATCCTCCCGCAAGTTTTATTCGTTTTTCGGGCTAGCCCGCTCCGTCCCCCGGAGGGATGGATTCGCCGCACGCAATCGGAGCTGGCTCAGTTTGTGTGGAACGGGAAACGGCCCAGACTCAATCTGAGGCTAGGGATGCTTCCCCCGGAGAGTGGTGGGCTGGGCCTGCCGGATTTGCGTCACTATTACCAGGCGACCCAACTCAGAACCCTAGTGGAATGGAGCAAATGGGAATCGGAGCGCCATTGGTTGTTCCAGGTCCAAGCGGTCGCGGGCGTCCACTCCAGGAGGTGCCTTTCCTGCAGCGACAACACCGACCCCCTAACCTATACGCCTCCTTCGTCACGAGGGTACCGCTAGAGGTATGGGATCGAACATGCGTCTTACACGACCTGACGACCTTCCCGTCTCCCCTCACACCCCTGTTAGAGAACCCTGACTTCGGCCCGGGTAGGGATGTCCAGGCCTTTGCACGGTGGCGCCCAGCAGGATGCCGATGCCTCTTTCACATGTATTCAGATGCGGGAGTGATGCCTTTTGAGGAATTCCGGAAGACCTATGACCTCCCGGAGGCTGAACACCTTAGTTATCTACAGGTCCGACATTGGGCGCTTCAACCCCAGATCCGTGGAGACGCTACAAGCAAGCTCAGTAAATATGAATACTGGCTTCTCTCGCGCACCACAGATAAGCGACTCATTTCAGACATATATCGGCTCCTCTTGGACAGATACTCACGCGTTTATAATGCAGGACGGGCTAGATGGGAGAGGGAACTGGGGCGGACTCTGCGCAACAAAGAATGGGAGGACATTTACTACCGCGCCACACACACACACGAGATGCGTGAGGTTTGGCACCTCACGCGAGATGCGTGAGATTCGGTATCTCACGCGGGATGCGTGAGGTTTGGCACATCACCCGAGATGCATGAGGTTTGGCACCTCACGCGAGATGCGTGAGGTTTGGCACCTCACCCGAGATGCGTGAGGTTTGGCACCTCACCCGAGATGCGTGAGGTTTGGCACCTCACCCGAGATGCGTGAGGTTTGGCACCTCACCCGAGATGCGTGGGGTTTGGCACCTCACCCGAGATGCGTGAGGTTTGGCACCTCACCCGAGATGCGTGAGGTTTGGCACCTCACGCGAGATGCGTGAGGGTTGGCACCTCACGCGAAATGCGTGAGGGTTGGAACCTCACCCGAGATGCGTGAGGGTTGGCACCTCACGCCAGATGCGTGAGGTTTGGCACCTCACTCGAGATGCGTGAGGGTTGGCACCTCACCCGAGATGCGTGAGGTTTGGCACCTCACGCGAGATGCGTGAGGTTTATCACCTCACTCGAGATGCGTGAGGTTTGGCAACTCACCCGAGATGCGTGAGGTTTGGCACCTCACGCAAGATGCGTGAGGTTCGGCACGGGGCATGCCTACGACGATGTCAGCGGCCGTGCCCAGTTCCCCGTGCTCACTATTCAGCGTCTTTTGGTGAAGGAGGAAGAGGATCTTGGGGCTCCGTTTCTCTGCAAGGCCAGCTTTGTTCTTTTGATCGGTGGAGAGTTCTGGGTGCCTGAAATCTGCTACAACGCTCGCTGAGCTGCAGGAGGAGTTTAGAATCTGTAGAGACTTCTCTTCTTGATGGGTTCCCGGTGAGGCTAGGTTTTGGGGGGATTACCTGTCACTAACCCAGATTCAGAAGTAAAGTCAATCCATCAATCAGGAGTTTGTTAAAGTGCAACTACTCACCCGTAAGGGTCTCAAGGCGCTAGGGGTGGGGGGTGCAGGTTCCATTCCATCAAGGAGGGGGTCTGTCGAAGAGCCAAGTTTTGAGGTTTCTTGCGAAGATGGGGAGCAATGTTGTCTGTCTGAGGTGGAGTGTAAGGGCGTTCCATGCTTTGGCGGCGAGGAAGGAGAAGGAGCGGCCTCCCGATCTGGTCTTTCTGGTGCGGGGGACCACGGCGTAGGAGAGCTGGGCTGATCGTAGGGTCCTTTGGGAGTGCCTGGAATTTGAGCCGGCTGTTCAGGTATGCTGGTCCGGTGCCGTGGAGGGCCTTGTGTGCGTGGGTGAGCATCTTAAAGGTGATTCTCGCCTCGACGGGGAGCCAGTGGAGTGTGCGCAGGTGCTGAGAGATGTGGCAGTGTTTTGGCAGGTTGAGGACCAGTCTTGCGGCGGCGTTCTGGATGTTCTGTAGCTTGCGGATGATGATTTTGTTTATTCCGGCGTAGAGTGCGTTGCCGTAGTAGTCTGCTGGTGACCAGGGCGTGAGTGACTGTCTTTCGGTGTTCGAGGGGGATCCATTTGAAGGTCTTACGAAGGAGGCGGAGGGTGTGGAAGCAGGAAGATGAGACAGATTTGATCTGGCGGTCCATTTTGAGCTCGGAGTCCAGGATGATTCCCAGGTTGCGTGCGTGGTCTGTGGGGGTTGGCGGGTTTCCAAGGGCGGTGGGCCACCAGGTGTCGCTCCAGGCGTCGGGGTTTGGGCCCATGATGAGTACTTCTGTTTTGTTGGTGTTTAGTTGTAGGCAGCTGTTTTTCATCCATTTGGCGACCACAAAGACTGCTGGGGTGGCGCTCCTGGTGTCAAAGCGATTTAAGGGGAAGCAGTTACACCGGGGGACAGAAGTTAAAGGGCGACTCCTATCCTGCAGGTTCTCACTGGGTGCTCACACCTTCACGGTGATTGCGGTTTATGCGCCAAATGAGGGGCAGGAGAAGTTCTTCCACCAAGTGCTTACTGAAGCAGCGGCGGCACCTGATAGACACGTTCTGGTTGGGGGGACCTCAATTTAGTTTTTGACAACCTACTTGACAGGTCAGCGCAGCGATCCACGCAGGCAGGCACTTTATCGGAGGGGGGACGGAACAGATTGTCAGAACTGGGTATGACGGACTTGTGGCGCTCCCTCCACCCGGACGACCGGGACTACACATATTACTCCAACGCCCACAAAACCTATGCGCGCCTAGATTATTTTCTAACATCCACTTCATTTAGAGCGCTGGCGTCAGGCGTTGAGATAGGAGCGGCAGCCCTTTCCGATCATGCACCACTCACAGCGGTGTTTACCTTTCCACCGGTGGGGCGCAGTGCCCGTTGCTGGAGGCTTAGGGACACGCTGCTGCACAGACAGGGGGTTGTGGCCAAGATCAAGGAAGCTATAGCTGAATACCTGGTACACAACACACCGACGGACACTTCACATGCAACACATTGGGCAGCACTCAAGGCAGTCATACGGGGCGAGTTCATTGCAATCGCGGCAGCAGACAATGCGGAGAGGGCCCGTAAGAGAGACGAGCTCTCTGCCCGCACGAAGGAATTGGAGCAGGTACACCAGAGGACCGGGGCGCCGCGGGTGTGGAAACAGTTGTGAGTGGCACGTCAACAGTTAGCAGCACTAGATCAAGATAGAGCAGAATACGCGGCACTACGGGTACGACATGCATACTACACGGGAGGCGACAGATGCGGGAGGCTGTTGGGTCGGGCACTCCGCGAACAGCAGCAACGACACTCGGTGCAGGAAATACACACGCAGGACGGAGTCACAGTGACGGAGGACGGAGCTATAGCGCAGGCATTTATTGACTTTTATACCACACTATACGAGGGGGCTGCTCTGGATCCAGCGGACGGGGCGGCCTTCCTGGACTCTGTGTCCATACCCGCTTTATCGATGGAACAATCAGAACTCCTTGACAGGGAGATCCGTCCTGAAGAAGTCATTGCCGCGATCTCCCCCCTCAAGCTGGCCAAGGCGCCGTGACCGGATGGCTTCACCGCCGCCTTTTACAAAACATTCTGCCCCCAGGTTGCTCCGTTGTTGACTGCCCTCTTTAATTCCTTCTCGGAGCCCGGCGCCATCCCAAGAGATCTGATGAGTGCCATGATCTCGGTCATTCCCAAACCGGGGAAGTACCGAACGCAATGCGGGGCCTACCGCCCTATCTCGTTACTTAGCGTAGATCTGAAGCTTTACACCAGTATACTGTCGAAGCGGCTTAGCCCACTTATGCCTGATCTGATTGATCCGGACCAGGCCGGCTTTATACCGGAGCGCCAGACGGTCGACAACACAAAAAGAGCACTCCACTTAGTGGAACGAGCCTCCAGGTTGCCAGGAGAGTTCATGATGTTGGCAATTGATGCGGAGAAGGCCTTCGATCATGTCCACTGGCCGTACTTGGAACAGGTGCTCATCAAGGCAGGGTTAGGCGCGAGATTTCGTACGTGTGTTCTGAACTGCTATACCTTCCCCATGGCGTCGGTTCGGGTGAATGGCTGCTCATCGTCCGTATTCCCCGTCGAACGCGGAACTCGGCAGGGGTGTCCACTCTCGCCCCTGCTCTTCGCGCTGTATATTGGAACCCCTGGCGCAGGCCATGCGCAGGCCATGCGATCGCATCCCTCCATTAAGGGGATTACATTCGGGGCTGATATCCACACGATTAGCTTATACGCTGATGACGTCTTGCTTTTCTTTGCTTCCCCTGCGGCATCCCTGCTGGCCGGGGCGGCCATCCTGGATGCGTTGGCGAAGGCCTCTGGCTTTAAGGTGAACATGACGAAATCAGTAGCACTTGACCTTTCCTTGGAGGCACACACGCGGGCCTCCCTAGAAGCACAATTCCCCTTCCAATGGGCAGACGGTGCAGTCCCCTACCTGGGCATACAAATGGCGGCCACGCTACCAGAAACGGTGCATCTCAACTACGCTAACCTTAGTCACACCATCCGCGCGGAGGTCGGGCGGTGGCGGCACCTCCCACTATCTTGGCTGGGCCGAGTGGCAGCAGTAAGGATGATAATCCTCCCGCAAGTAATATACATTTTTCGTGCTAGCCCGCTCCGTCCCCCGGAGGGATGGATTCGCCGCACGCAATCGTAGCTGGATCAGTTTGTGTTGAACGGGAAACGGCCCAGACTCAAGCTGAGGCTAGGGATGCTTCCCCCGGAGAGTGGTGGGCTGGGCCTGCCGGATTTGCGTCACTATTACCAGGCGACCCAACTCAGAACCCTAGTGGAATGGAGCAAATGGGAATCGGAGCGCCATTGGTTGTTCCAGGTCCAAGCGGTCGTGGGCGTCCACTCCAGGAGGTGCCTTTCCTGCAGCGACAACACCGACCCCCTAACCTATACGCCTCCTTCGTCACGAGGGTACCGCTAGAGGTATGGGATCGAACATGCTTCTTACACGACCTGACGACCTTCCCGTCTCCCCTCACACCCCTGTTAGAGAACCCTGACTTCGGCCCGGGTAGGGATGTCCAGGCCTTTGCACGGTGGCGCCCAGCAGGATGCCAATGCCTCTTTCACATGTATTCAGATGCGGGAGTGATGCCTTTTGAGGAATTCCGGAAGACCTATGACCTCCCGGAGGCTGAACACCTTAGTTATCTACAGGTCCGACATTGGGCGCTTCAACCCCAGATCCGTGGAGACGCTACACGCAAGCTCAGTAAATATGAATACTGGCTTCTCTCGCGCACCACAGATAAGCGACTCATTTCAGACATATATCGGCTCCTCTTGGACAGATACTCGCGCGTTTATAATGCAGGACGGGCTAGATGGGAGAGGGAACTGGGGCGGACTCTGCGCAACAAAGAATGGGAGGACATTTACTACAGCGCCACACACACACGAGATGCGGGAGGTTTGGCACCTCACGCAAGATACGTGAGGTTTAGCACCTCACCCGAGATGCGTGAGGTTTGGCACCTCACGCGAGATGCGTGAGGTTTGGCACCTCACCCGAGATGCGTGAGGTTTGGCACCTCACCCGAGATGCGTGGGGTTTGGCACCTAACCCGAGATGCGTGAGGTTTGGCACCTCACCCGAGATGCGTGAGGTTTGGCACCTCACGCGAGATGCGTGAGGGTAGGCACCTCACGCGAAATGCGTGAGGGTAGGCACCTCACCCGAGATGCGTGAGGGTTGGCACCTCACGCCAGATGCGTGAGGGTTGGCACCTCACGCGAGATGCGTGAGGTTTGGCACCTCACTCGAGATGCGTGAGGTTTGGCACCTCACCCGAGATGCGTGAGGTTTGGCACCTCACCCGAGATGCGTGAGGTTTGGCACCTCACGCGAGATGCGTGAGGTTTGGCACCTCACCCGAGATGCGTGAGGTTCGGCACGGGGCATGCCTACGATGATGTCAGCGGCCGTGCCCAGTTCCCCGTGCTCACTATTCAGCGTCTTTTGGTGAAGGGGGAAGAGGATCTTGGGGCTCCGTTTCTCTGCAAGGCCAGCTTTGTTCTTTTGATCGGTGGAGAGTTCTGGGTGCCTGAAATCTGCTACAACGCTCGCTGAGCTGCAGGAGGAGTTTAGAATCTGTAGAGACTTCTCTTCTTGATGGGTTCCCGGTGAGGCTAGGTTTTGGGGGGATTACCTGTCACTAACCCAGATTCAGAAGTAAAGTCAATCCATCAATCAGGAGTTTGTTAAAGTGCAACTACTCACCCGTAAGGGTCTCAAGGCGCTAGGGGTGGGGGGTGCAGGTTCCATTCCATCAAGGAGGGGGTCTGTCGAAGAGCCAAGTTTTGAGGTTTCTTGCGAAGATGGGGAGCGATGTTGTCTGTCTGAGGTGGAGTGTAAGGGCGTTCCATGCTTTGGCGGCGAGGAAGGAGAAGGAGAAGGAGCGGCCTCCCGATCTGGTCTTTCTGGTGCGGGGGACCACGGCGTAGGAGAGCTGGGCTGATCGTAGGGTCCTTTGGGAGTGCCTGGAATTTGAGCCGGCTGTTCAGGTATGCTGGTCCGGTGCCGTGGAGGGCCTTGTGTGCGTGGGTGAGCATCTTAAAGGTGATTCTCGCCTCGACGGGGAGCCAGTGGAGTGTGCGCAGGTGCTGAGAGATGTGGCAGTGTTTTGGCAGGTTGAGGACCAGTCTTGCGGCGGCGTTCTGGATGTTCTGTAGCTTGCGGATGATGATTTTGTTTATTCCGGCGTAGAGTGCGTTGCCGTAGTAGTCTGCTGGTGACCAGGGCGTGAGTGACTGTCTTTCGGTGTTCGAGGGGGATCCATTTGAAGGTCTTACGAAGGAGGCGGAGGGTGTGGAAGCAGGAAGATGAGACAGATTTGATCTGGCGGTCCATTTTGAGCTCGGAGTCCAGGATGATTCCCAGGTTGCGTGCGTGGTCTGTGGGGGTTGGCGGGTTTCCAAGGGCGGTGGGCCACCAGGTGTCACTCCAGGCGTCGGGGTTTGGGCCCATGATGAGTACTTCTGTTTTGTTGGTGTTTAGTTGTAGGCAGCTGTTTTTCATCCATTTGGCGACCACAAAGACTGCTGGGGTGGCGCTCCTGGTGTCAAAGCGATTTAAGGGGAAGCAGTTACACCGGGGGACAGAGGTTAAAGGGCGACTCCTATCCTGCAGGTTCTCACTGGGTGCTCACACCTTCACGGTGATTGCGGTTTATGCGCCAAATGAGGGCAGGAGAAGTTCTTCCACCAAGTGCTTACTGAAGCAGCGGCGGCACCTGATAGACACGTTCTGGTTGGGGGGACCTCAATTTAGTTTTTGACAACCTACTTGACAGGTCAGCGCAGCGATCCACGCAGGCAGGCACTTTATCGGAGGGGGGACGGAACAGATTGTCAGAACTGGGTATGACGGACTTGTGGCGCTCCCTCCACCCGGACGACCGGGACTACACATATTACTCCAACGCCCACAAAACCTATGCGCGCCTAGATTATTTTCTAACATCCACTTCATTTAGAGCGCTGGCGTCAGGCGTTGAGATAGGAGCGGCAGCCCTTTCCGATCATGCACCACTCACAGCGGTGTTTACCTTTCCACCGGTGGGGCGCAGTGCCCGTTGCTGGAGGCTTAGGGACACGCTGCTGCACAGACAGGGGGTTGTGGCCAAGATCAAGGAAGCTATAGCTGAATACCTGGTACACAACACACCGACGGACACTTCACATGCAACACATTGGGCAGCACTCAAGGCAGTCATACGGGGCGAGTTCATTGCAATCGCGGCAGCAGACAATGCGGAGAGGGCCCGTAAGAGAGACGAGCTCTCTGCCCGCACGAAGGAATTGGAGCAGGTACACCAGAGGACCGGGGCGCCGCGGGTGTGGAAACAGTTGTGAGTGGCACGTCAACAGTTAGCAGCACTAGATCAAGATAGAGCAGAATACGCGGCACTACGGGTACGACATGCATACTACACGGGAGGCGACAGATGCGGGAGGCTGTTGGGTCGGGCACTCCGCGAACAGCAGCAACGACACTCGGTGCAGGAAATACACACGCAGGACGGAGTCACAGTGACGGAGGACGGAGCTATAGCGCAGGCATTTATTGACTTTTATACCACACTATACGAGGGGGCTGCTCTGGATCCAGCGGACGGGGCGGCCTTCCTGGACTCTGTGGCCATACCCGCTTTATCGATGGAACAATCAGAACTCCTTGACAGGGAGATCCGTCCTGAAGAAGTCATTGCCGCGATCTCCCCCCTCAAGCTGGCCAAGGCGCCGTGACCGGATGGCTTCACCGCCGCCTTTTACAAAACATTCTGCCCCCAGGTTGCTCCGTTGTTGACTGCCCTCTTTAATTCCTTCTCGGAGCCCGGCGCCATCCCAAGAGATCTGATGAGTGCCATGATCTCGGTCATTCCCAAACCGGGGAAGTACCGAACGCAATGCGGGGCCTACCGCCCTATCTCGTTACTTAGCGTACATCTGAAGCTTTACACCAGTATACTGTCGAAGCGGCTTAGCCTACTTATGCCTGATCTGATTGATCCGGACCAGGCCGGCTTTATACCGGAGCGCCAGACGGTCGACAACACAAAAAGAGCACTCCACTTAGTGGAACGAGCCTCCAGGTTGCCAGGAGAGTTCATGATGTTGGCAATTGATGCGGAGAAGGCCTTCGATCATGTCCACTGGCCGTACTTGGAACAGGTGCTCATCAAGGCAGGGTTAGGCGCGAGATTTCGTACGTGTGTTCTGAACTGCTATACCTTCCCCATGGCGTCGGTTCGGGTGAATGGCTGCTCATCGTCCGTATTCCCCGTCGAACGCGGAACTCGGCAGGGGTGTCCACTCTCGCCCCTGCTCTTCGCGCTGTATATTGGAACCCCTGGCGCAGGCCATGCGCAGGCCATGCGATCGCATCCCTCCATTAAGGGGATTACATTCGGGGCTGATATCCACACGATTAGCTTATACGCTGATGACGTCTTGCTTTTCTTTGCTTCCCCTGCGGCATCCCTGCTGGCCGGGGCGGCCATCCTGGATGCGTTGGCGAAGGCCTCTGGCTTTAAGGTGAACATGACGAAATCAGTAGCACTTGACCTTTCCTTGGAGGCACACACGCGGGCCTCCCTAGAAGCACAATTCCCCTTCCAATGGGCAGACGGTGCAGTCCCTTACCTGGGCATACAAATGGCGGCCACGCTACCAGAAACGGTGCATCTCAACTACGCTAACCTTAGTCGCACCATCCGCGCGGAGGTCGGGCGGTGGCGGCACCTCCCACTATCTTGGCTGGGCCGAGTGGCAGCAGTAAAGATGATAATCCTCCCGCAAGTTTTATACATTTTTCGTGCTAGCCCGCTCCGTCCCCCGGAGGGATGGATTCGCCGCACGCAATCGGAGCTGGCTCAGTTTGTGTTGAACGGGAAACGGCCCAGACTCAAGCTGAGGCTAGGGATGCTTCCCCCGGAGAGTGGTGGGCTGGGCCTGCCGGATTTGCGTCACTATTACCAGGCGACCCAACTCAGAACCCTAGTGGAATGGAGCAAATGGGAATCGGAGCGCCATTGGTTGTTCCAGGTCCAAGCGGTCGTGGGCGTCCACTCCAGGAGGTGCCTTTCCTGCAGCGACAACACCGACCCCCTAACCTATACGCCTCCTTCGTCACGAGGGTACCGCTAGAGGTATGGGATCGAACATGCTTCTTACACGACCTGACGACCTTCCCGTCTCCCCTCACACCCCTGTTAGAGAACCCTGACTTCGGCCCGGGTAGGGATGTCCAGGCCTTTGCACGGTGGCGCCCAGCAGGATGCCGATGCCTCTTTCACATGTATTCAGATGCAGGAGTGATGCCTTTTGAGGAATTCCGGAAGACCTATGACCTCCCGGAGGCTGAACACCTTAGTTATCTACAGGTCCGACATTGGGCGCTTCAACCCCAGATCCGTGGAGACGCTACACGCAAGCTCAGTAAATATGAATACTGGCTTCTCCCGCGCACCACAGATAAGCGACTCATTTCAGACATATATCGGCTCCTCTTGGACAGATACTCGCGCGTTTATAATGCAGGACGGGCTAGATGGGAGAGGGAATTGGGGCGGACTCTGCGCAACAAAGAATGGGAGGACATTTACTACAGCGCCACACACACACGAGATGCGGGAGGTTTGGCACCTCACGCAAGATACGTGAGATTCGGTATCTCAATCGGGATGCGTGAGGTTTGGCACCTCACCCGAGATGCGTGAGGTTTGGCACCTCACCCGAGATGCATGAGGTTTGGCACCTCACGCGAGATGCGTGAGGTTTTGACCTCACCCGAGATGCGTGAGGTTTTGACCTCACCCGAGATGCGTGAGGTTTGGCACCTCACCCGAGATGCGTGAGGTTTGGCACCTCACCCGAGATGCGTGGGGTTTGGCACCTCACGCGAGATGCGTGAGGTTTGGCACCTCACTCGAGATGCGTGAGGATTGGCACCTCACCCGAGATGCGTGAGGTTTGGCACCTCACGCGAGATGCGTGAGGTTTGGCACCTCACGCGAGATGCGTGAGGGTTGGCACCTCACGCGAGATGCGTGAGGGTTGGCACCTCACCCGAGATGCGTGAGGGTTGGCACCTCACGCCAGATGCGTGAGGGTTGGCACCTCACGCCAGATGCGTGAGGGTTGGCACCTCACGCGAGATGCGTGAGGTTTGGCACCTCACTCGAGATGCGTGAGGTTTGGCACCTCACCCGAGATGCGTGAGGTTTGGCACCTCACGCGAGATGCGTGAGGTTTGGCACCTCACCCGAGATGCGTGAGGTTCGGCACGGGGCATGCCTACGATGATGTCAGCGGCCGTGCCCAGTTCCCCGTGCTCACTATTCAGCGTCTTTTGGTGAAGGGGGAAGAGGATCTTGGGGCTCCGTTTCTCTGCAAGGCCAGCTTTGTTCTTTTGATCGGTGGAGAGTTCTGGGTGCCTGAAATCTGCTACAACGCTCGCTGAGCTGCAGGAGGAGTTTAGAATCTGTAGAGACTTCTCTTCTTGATGGGTTCCCGGTGAGGCTAGGTTTTGGGGGGATTACCTGTCACTAACCCAGATTCAGAAGTAAAGTCAATCCATCAATCAGGAGTTTGTTAAAGTGCAACTACTCACCCGTAAGGGTCTCAAGGCGCTAGGGGTGGGGGGTGCAGGTTCCATTCCATCAAGGAGGGGGTCTGTCGAAGAGCCAAGTTTTGAGGTTTCTTGCGAAGATGGGGAGCGATGTTGTCTGTCTGAGGTGGAGTGTAAGGGCGTTCCATGCTTTGGCGGCGAGGAAGGAGAAGGAGAAGGAGCGGCCTCCCGATCTGGTCTTTCTGGTGCGGGGGACCACGGCGTAGGAGAGCTGGGCTGATCGTAGGGTCCTTTGGGAGTGCCTGGAATTTGAGCCGGCTGTTCAGGTATGCTGGTCCGGTGCCGTGGAGGGCCTTGTGTGCGTGGGTGAGCATCTTAAAGGTGATTCTCGCCTCGACGGGGAGCCAGTGGAGTGTGCGCAGGTGCTGAGAGATGTGGCAGTGTTTTGGCAGGTTGAGGACCAGTCTTGCGGCGGCGTTCTGGATGTTCTGTAGCTTGCGGATGATGATTTTGTTTATTCCGGCGTAGAGTGCGTTGCCGTAGTAGTCTGCTGGTGACCAGGGCGTGAGTGACTGTCTTTCGGTGTTAGAGGGGGATCCATTTGAAGGTCTTACGAAGGAGGCGGAGGGTGTGGAAGCAGGAAGATGAGACAGATTTGATCTGGCGGTCCATTTTGAGCTCGGAGTCCAGGATGATTCCCAGGTTGCGTGCGTGGTCTGTGGGGGTTGGCGGGTTTCCAAGGGCGGTGGGCCACCAGGTGTCGCTCCAGGCGTCGGGGTTTGGGCCCATGATGAGTACTTCTGTTTTGTTGGTGTTTAGTTGTAGGCAGCTGTTTTTCATCCATTTGGCGACCACAAAGACTGCTGGGGTGGCGCTCCTGGTGTCAAAGCGATTTAAGGGGAAGCAGTTACACCGGGGGACAGAGGTTAAAGGGCGACTCCTATCCTGCAGGTTCTCACTGGGTGCTCACACCTTCACGGTGATTGCGGTTTATGCGCCAAATGAGGGGCAGGAGAAGTTCTTCCACCAAGTGCTTACTGAAGCAGCGGCGGCACCTGATAGACACGTTCTGGTTGGGGGGACCTCAATTTAGTTTTTGACAACCTACTTGACAGGTCAGCGCAGCGATCCACGCAGGCAGGCACTTTATCGGAGGGGGGACGGAACAGATTGTCAGAACTGGGTATGACGGACTTGTGGCGCTCCCTCCACCCGGACGACCGGGACTACACATATTACTCCAACGCCCACAAAACCTATGCGCGCCTAGATTATTTTCTAACATCCACTTCATTTAGAGCGCTGGCGTCAGGCGTTGAGATAGGAGCGGCAGCCCTTTCCGATCATGCACCACTCACAGCGGTGTTTACCTTTCCACCGGTGGGGCGCAGTGCCCGTTGCTGGAGGCTTAGGGACACGCTGCTGCACAGACAGGGGGTTGTGGCCAAGATCAAGGAAGCTATAGCTGAATACCTGGTACACAACACACCGACGGACACTTCACATGCAACACATTGGGCAGCACTCAAGGCAGTCATACGGGGCGAGTTCATTGCAATCGCGGCAGCAGACAATGCGGAGAGGGCCCGTAAGAGAGACGAGCTCTCTGCCCGCACGAAGGAATTGGAGCAGGTACACCAGAGGACCGGGGCGCCGCGGGTGTGGAAACAGTTGTGAGTGGCACGTCAACAGTTAGCAGCACTAGATCAAGATAGAGCAGAATACGCGGCACTACGGGTACGACATGCATACTACACGGGAGGCGACAGATGCGGGAGGCTGTTGGGTCGGGCACTCCGCGAACAGCAGCAACGACACTCGGTGCAGGAAATACACACGCAGGACGGAGTCACAGTGACGGAGGACGGAGCTATAGCGCAGGCATTTATTGACTTTTATACCACACTATACGAGGGGGCTGCTCTGGATCCAGCGGACGGGGCGGCCTTCCTGGACTCTGTGGCCATACCCGCTTTATCGATGGAACAATCAGAACTCCTTGACAGGGAGATCCGTCCTGAAGAAGTCATTGCCGCGATCTCCCCCCTCAAGCTGGCCAAGGCGCCGTGACCGGATGGCTTCACCGCCGCCTTTTACAAAACATTCTGCCCCCAGGTTGCTCCGTTGTTGACTGCCCTCTTTAATTCCTTCTCGGAGCCCGGCGCCATCCCAAGAGATCTGATGAGTGCCATGATCTCGGTCATTCCCAAACCGGGGAAGTACCGAACGCAATGCGGGGCCTACCGCCCTATCTCGTTACTTAGCGTACATCTGAAGCTTTACACCAGTATACTGTCGAAGCGGCTTAGCCTACTTATGCCTGATCTGATTGATCCGGACCAGGCCGGCTTTATACCGGAGCGCCAGACGGTCGACAACACAAAAAGAGCACTCCACTTAGTGGAACGAGCCTCCAGGTTGCCAGGAGAGTTCATGATGTTGGCAATTGATGCGGAGAAGGCCTTCGATCATGTCCACTGGCCGTACTTGGAACAGGTGCTCATCAAGGCAGGGTTAGGCGCGAGATTTCGTACGTGTGTTCTGAACTGCTATACCTTCCCCATGGCGTCGGTTCGGGTGAATGGCTGCTCATCGTCCGTATTCCCCGTCGAACGCGGAACTCGGCAGGGGTGTCCACTCTCGCCCCTGCTCTTCGCGCTGTATATTGGAACCCCTGGCGCAGGCCATGCGCAGGCCATGCGATCGCATCCCTCCATTAAGGGGATTACATTCGGGGCTGATATCCACACGATTAGCTTATACGCTGATGACGTCTTGCTTTTCTTTGCTTCCCCTGCGGCATCCCTGCTGGCCGGGGCGGCCATCCTGGATGCGTTGGCGAAGGCCTCTGGCTTTAAGGTGAACATGACGAAATCAGTAGCACTTGACCTTTCCTTGGAGGCACACACGCGGGCCTCCCTAGAAGCACAATTCCCCTTCCAATGGGCAGACGGTGCAGTCCCTTACCTGGGCATACAAATGGCGGCCACGCTACCAGAAACGGTGCATCTCAACTACGCTAACCTTAGTCGCACCATCCGCGCGGAGGTCGGGCGGTGGCGGCACCTCCCACTATCTTGGCTGGGCCGAGTGGCAGCAGTAAAGATGATAATCCTCCCGCAAGTTTTATACATTTTTCGTGCTAGCCCGCTCCGTCCCCCGGAGGGATGGATTCGCCGCACGCAATCGGAGCTGGCTCAGTTTGTGTTGAACGGGAAACGGCCCAGACTCAAGCTGAGGCTAGGGATGCTTCCCCCGGAGAGTGGTGGGCTGGGCCTGCCGGATTTGCGTCACTATTACCAGGCGACCCAACTCAGAACCCTAGTGGAATGGAGCAAATGGGAATCGGAGCGCCATTGGTTGTTCCAGGTCCAAGCGGTCGTGGGCGTCCACTCCAGGAGGTGCCTTTCCTGCAGCGACAACACCGACCCCCTAACCTATACGCCTCCTTCGTCACGAGGGTACCGCTAGAGGTATGGGATCGAACATGCTTCTTACACGACCTGACGACCTTCCCGTCTCCCCTCACACCCCTGTTAGAGAACCCTGACTTCGGCCCGGGTAGGGATGTCCAGGCCTTTGCACGGTGGCGCCCAGCAGGATGCCGATGCCTCTTTCACATGTATTCAGATGCAGGAGTGATGCCTTTTGAGGAATTCCGGAAGACCTATGACCTCCCGGAGGCTGAACACCTTAGTTATCTACAGGTCCGACATTGGGCGCTTCAACCCCAGATCCGTGGAGACGCTACACGCAAGCTCAGTAAATATGAATACTGGCTTCTCCCGCGCACCACAGATAAGCGACTCATTTCAGACATATATCGGCTCCTCTTGGACAGATACTCGCGCGTTTATAATGCAGGACGGGCTAGATGGGAGAGGGAATTGGGGCGGACTCTGCGCAACAAAGAATGGGAGGACATTTACTACAGCGCCACACACACACGAGATGCGGGAGGTTTGGCACCTCACGCAAGATACGTGAGATTCGGTATCTCAATCGGGATGCGTGAGGTTTGGCACCTCACCCGAGATGCGTGAGGTTTGGCACCTCACCCGAGATGCATGAGGTTTGGCACCTCACGCGAGATGCGTGAGGTTTTGACCTCACCCGAGATGCGTGAGGTTTTGACCTCACCCGAGATGCGTGAGGTTTGGCACCTCACCCGAGATGCGTGAGGTTTGGCACCTCACCCGAGATGCGTGGGGTTTGGCACCTCACGCGAGATGCGTGAGGTTTGGCACCTCACTCGAGATGCGTGAGGATTGGCACCTCACCCGAGATGCGTGAGGTTTGGCACCTCACGCGAGATGCGTGAGGTTTGGCACCTCACGCGAGATGCGTGAGGGTTGGCACCTCACGCGAGATGCGTGAGGGTTGGCACCTCACCCGAGATGCGTGAGGGTTGGCACCTCACGCCAGATGCGTGAGGGTTGGCACCTCACGCCAGATGCGTGAGGGTTGGCACCTCACGCCAGATGCGTGAGGGTTGGCACCTCACGCGAGATGCGTGAGGTTTGGCACCTCACTCGAGATGCGTGAGGTTTGGCACCTCACCCGAGATGCGTGAGGTTTGGCACCTCACGCGAGATGCGTGAGGTTTGGCACCTCACCCGAGATGCGTGAGGTTCGGCACGGGGCATGCCTACGATGATGTCAGCGGCCGTGCCCAGTTCCCCGTGCTCACTATTCAGCGTCTTTTGGTGAAGGGGGAAGAGGATCTTGGGGCTCCGTTTCTCTGCAAGGCCAGCTTTGTTCTTTTGATCGGTGGAGAGTTCTGGGTGCCTGAAATCTGCTACAACGCTCGCTGAGCTGCAGGAGGAGTTTAGAATCTGTAGAGACTTCTCTTCTTGATGGGTTCCCGGTGAGGCTAGGTTTTGGGGGGATTACCTGTCACTAACCCAGATTCAGAAGTAAAGTCAATCCATCAATCAGGAGTTTGTTAAAGTGCAACTACTCACCCGTAAGGGTCTCAAGGCGCTAGGGGTGGGGGGTGCAGGTTCCATTCCATCAAGGAGGGGGTCTGTCGAAGAGCCAAGTTTTGAGGTTTCTTGCGAAGATGGGGAGCGATGTTGTCTGTCTGAGGTGGAGTGTAAGGGCGTTCCATGCTTTGGCGGCGAGGAAGGAGAAGGAGAAGGAGCGGCCTCCCGATCTGGTCTTTCTGGTGCGGGGGACCACGGCGTAGGAGAGCTGGGCTGATCGTAGGGTCCTTTGGGAGTGCCTGGAATTTGAGCCGGCTGTTCAGGTATGCTGGTCCGGTGCCGTGGAGGGCCTTGTGTGCGTGGGTGAGCATCTTAAAGGTGATTCTCGCCTCGACGGGGAGCCAGTGGAGTGTGCGCAGGTGCTGAGAGATGTGGCAGTGTTTTGGCAGGTTGAGGACCAGTCTTGCGGCGGCGTTCTGGATGTTCTGTAGCTTGCGGATGATGATTTTGTTTATTCCGGCGTAGAGTGCGTTGCCGTAGTAGTCTGCTGGTGACCAGGGCGTGAGTGACTGTCTTTCGGTGTTAGAGGGGGATCCATTTGAAGGTCTTACGAAGGAGGCGGAGGGTGTGGAAGCAGGAAGATGAGACAGATTTGATCTGGCGGTCCATTTTGAGCTCGGAGTCCAGGATGATTCCCAGGTTGCGTGCGTGGTCTGTGGGGGTTGGCGGGTTTCCAAGGGCGGTGGGCCACCAGGTGTCGCTCCAGGCGTCGGGGTTTGGGCCCATGATGAGTACTTCTGTTTTGTTGGTGTTTAGTTGTAGGCAGCTGTTTTTCATCCATTTGGCGACCACAAAGACTGCTGGGGTGGCGCTCCTGGTGTCAAAGCGATTTAAGGGGAAGCAGTTACACCGGGGGACAGAGGTTAAAGGGCGACTCCTATCCTGCAGGTTCTCACTGGGTGCTCACACCTTCACGGTGATTGCGGTTTATGCGCCAAATGAGGGGCAGGAGAAGTTCTTCCACCAAGTGCTTACTGAAGCAGCGGCGGCACCTGATAGACACGTTCTGGTTGGGGGGACCTCAATTTAGTTTTTGACAACCTACTTGACAGGTCAGCGCAGCGATCCACGCAGGCAGGCACTTTATCGGAGGGGGGACGGAACAGATTGTCAGAACTGGGTATGACGGACTTGTGGCGCTCCCTCCACCCGGACGACCGGGACTACACATATTACTCCAACGCCCACAAAACCTATGCGCGCCTAGATTATTTTCTAACATCCACTTCATTTAGAGCGCTGGCGTCAGGCGTTGAGATAGGAGCGGCAGCCCTTTCCGATCATGCACCACTCACAGCGGTGTTTACCTTTCCACCGGTGGGGCGCAGTGCCCGTTGCTGGAGGCTTAGGGACACGCTGCTGCACAGACAGGGGGTTGTGGCCAAGATCAAGGAAGCTATAGCTGAATACCTGGTACACAACACACCGACGGACACTTCACATGCAACACATTGGGCAGCACTCAAGGCAGTCATACGGGGCGAGTTCATTGCAATCGCGGCAGCAGACAATGCGGAGAGGGCCCGTAAGAGAGACGAGCTCTCTGCCCGCACGAAGGAATTGGAGCAGGTACACCAGAGGACCGGGGCGCCGCGGGTGTGGAAACAGTTGTGAGTGGCACGTCAACAGTTAGCAGCACTAGATCAAGATAGAGCAGAATACGCGGCACTACGGGTACGACATGCATACTACACGGGAGGCGACAGATGCGGGAGGCTGTTGGGTCGGGCACTCCGCGAACAGCAGCAACGACACTCGGTGCAGGAAATACACACGCAGGACGGAGTCACAGTGACGGAGGACGGAGCTATAGCGCAGGCATTTATTGACTTTTATACCACACTATACGAGGGGGCTGCTCTGGTTCCAGCGGACGGGGCGGCCTTCCTGGACTCTGTGGCCATACCCGCTTTATCGATGGAACAATCAGAACTCCTTGACAGGGAGATCCGTCCTGAAGAAGTCATTGCCGCGATCTCCCCCCTCAAGCTGGCCAAGGCGCCGTGACCGGATGGCTTCACCGCCGCCTTTTACAAAACATTCTGCCCCCAGGTTGCTCCGTTGTTGACTGCCCTCTTTAATTCCTTCTCGGAGCCCGGCGCCATCCCAAGAGATCTGATGAGTGCCATGATCTCGGTCATTCCCAAACCGGGGAAGTACCGAACGCAATGCGGGGCCTACCGCCCTATCTCGTTACTTAGCGTACATCTGAAGCTTTACACCAGTATACTGTCGAAGCGGCTTAGCCTACTTATGCCTGATCTGATTGATCCGGACCAGGCCGGCTTTATACCGGAGCGCCAGACGGTCGACAACACAAAAAGAGCACTCCACTTAGTGGAACGAGCCTCCAGGTTGCCAGGAGAGTTCATGATGTTGGCAATTGATGCGGAGAAGGCCTTCGATCATGTCCACTGGCCGTACTTGGAACAGGTGCTCATCAAGGCAGGGTTAGGCGCGAGATTTCGTACGTGTGTTCTGAACTGCTATACCTTCCCCATGGCGTCGGTTCGGGTGAATGGCTGCTCATCGTCCGTATTCCCCGTCGAACGCGGAACTCGGCAGGGGTGTCCACTCTCGCCCCTGCTCTTCGCGCTGTATATTGGAACCCCTGGCGCAGGCCATGCGCAGGCCATGCGATCGCATCCCTCCATTAAGGGGATTACATTCGGGGCTGATATCCACACGATTAGCTTATACGCTGATGACGTCTTGCTTTTCTTTGCTTCCCCTGCGGCATCCCTGCTGGCCGGGGCGGCCATCCTGGATGCGTTGGCGAAGGCCTCTGGCTTTAAGGTGAACATGACGAAATCAGTAGCACTTGACCTTTCCTTGGAGGCACACACGCGGGCCTCCCTAGAAGCACAATTCCCCTTCCAATGGGCAGACGGTGCAGTCCCTTACCTGGGCATACAAATGGCGGCCACGCTACCAGAAACGGTGCATCTCAACTACGCTAACCTTAGTCGCACCATCCGCGCGGAGGTCGGGCGGTGGCGGCACCTCCCACTATCTTGGCTGGGCCGAGTGGCAGCAGTAAAGATGATAATCCTCGCGCAAGTTTTATACATTTTTCGTGCTAGCCCGCTCCGTCCCCCGGAGGGATGGATTCGCCGCACGCAATCGGAGCTGGCTCAGTTTGTGTTGAACGGGAAACGGCCCAGACTCAAGCTGAGGCTAGGGATGCTTCCCCCAGAGAGTGGTGGGCTGGGCCTGCCGGATTTGCGTCACTATTACCAGGCGACCCAACTCAGAACCCTAGTGGAATGGAGCAAATGGGAATCGGAGCGCCATTGGTTGTTCCAGGTCCAAGCGGTCGTGGGCGTCCACTCCAGGAGGTGCCTTTCCTGCAGCGACAACACCGACCCCCTAACCTATACGCCTCCTTCGTCACGAGGGTACCGCTAGAGGTATGGGATCGAACATGCTTCTTACACGACCTGACGACCTTCCCGTCTCCCCTCACACCCCTGTTAGAGAACCCTGACTTCGGCCCGGGTAGGGATGTCCAGGCCTTTGCACGGTGGCGCCCAGCAGGATGCCGATGCCTCTTTCACATGTATTCAGATGCAGGAGTGATGCCTTTTGAGGAATTCCGGAAGACCTATGACCTCCCGGAGGCTGAACACCTTAGTTATCTACAGGTCCGACATTGGGCGCTTCAACCCCAGATCCGTGGAGACGCTACACGCAAGCTCAGTAAATATGAATACTGGCTTCTCTCGCGCACCACAGATAAGCGACTCATTTCAGACATATATCGGCTCCTCTTGGACAGATACTCGCGCGTTTATAATGCAGGACGGGCTAGATGGGAGAGGGAATTGGGGCGGACTCTGCGCAACAAAGAATGGGAGGACATTTACTACAGCGCCACACACACACGAGATGCGGGAGGTTTGGCACCTCACGCAAGATACGTGAGATTCGGTATCTCAATCGGGATGCGTGAGGTTTGGCACCTCACCCGAGATGCGTGAGGTTTGGCACCTCACCCGAGATGCATGAGGTTTGGCACCTCACGCGAGATGCGTGAGGTTTTGACCTCACCCGAGATGCGTGAGGTTTTGACCTCACCCGAGATGCGTGAGGTTTGGCACCTCACCCGAGATGCGTGAGGTTTGGCACCTCACCCGAGATGCGTGGGGTTTGGCACCTCACGCGAGATGCGTGAGGTTTGGCACCTCACTCGAGATGCGTGAGGATTGGCACCTCACCCGAGATGCGTGAGGTTTGGCACCTCACGCGAGATGCGTGAGGTTTGGCACCTCACGCGAGATGCGTGAGGGTTGGCACCTCACGCGAGATGCGTGAGGGTTGGCACCTCACGCGAAATGCGTGAGGGTTGGCACCTCACCCGAGATGCGTGAGGGTTGGCACCTCACGCCAGATGCGTGAGGGTTGGCACCTCACGCGAGATGCGTGAGGTTTGGAACCTCACTCGAGATGCGTGAGGTTTGGCACCTCACCCGAGATGCGTGAGGTTTGGCACCTCACGCGAGATGCGTGAGGTTTGGCACCTCACGCGAGATGCGTGAGGTTTGGCACCTCACCCGAGATGCGTGAGGTTCGGCACGGGGCATGCCTACGATGATGTCAGCGGCCGTGCCCAGTTCCCCGTGCTCACTATTCAGCGTCTTTTGGTGAAGGAGGAAGAGGATCTTGGGGCTCCGTTTCTCTGCAAGGCCAGCTTTGTTCTTTTGATCGGTGGAGAGTTCTGGGTGCCTGAAATCTGCTACAACGCTCGCTGAGCTGCAGGAGGAGTTTAGAATCTGTAGAGACTTCTCTTCTTGATGGGTTCCCGGTGAGGCTAGGTTTTGGGGGGATTACCTGTCACTAACCCAGATTCAGAAGTAAAGTCAATCCATCAATCAGGAGTTTGTTAAAGTGCAACTACTCACCCGTAAGGGTCTCAAGGCGCTAGGGGTGGGGGGTGCAGGTTCCATTCCATCAAGGAGGGGGTCTGTCGAAGAGCCAAGTTTTGAGGTTTCTTGCGAAGATGGGGAGCGATGTTGTCTGTCTGAGGTGGAGTGTAAGGGCGTTCCATGCTTTGGCGGCGAGGAAGGAGAAGGAGAAGGAGCGGCCTCCCGATCTGGTCTTTCTGGTGCGGGGGACCACGGCGTAGGAGAGCTGGGCTGATCGTAGGGTCCTTTGGGAGTGCCTGGAATTTGAGCCGGCTGTTCAGGTATGCTGGTCCGGTGCCGTGGAGGGCCTTGTGTGCGTGGGTGAGCATCTTAAAGGTGATTCTCGCCTCGACGGGGAGCCAGTGGAGTGTGCGCAGGTGCTGAGAGATGTGGCAGTGTTTTGGCAGGTTGAGGACCAGTCTTGCGGCGGCGTTCTGGATGTTCTGTAGCTTGCGGATGATGATTTTGTTTATTCCGGCGTAGAGTGCGTTGCCGTAGTAGTCTGCTGGTGACCAGGGCGTGAGTGACTGTCTTTCGGTGTTCGAGGGGGATCCATTTGAAGGTCTTACGAAGGAGGCGGAGGGTGTGGAAGCAGGAAGATGAGACAGATTTGATCTGGCGGTCCATTTTGAGCTCGGAGTCCAGGATGATTCCCAGGTTGCGTGCGTGGTCTGTGGGGGTTGGCGGGTTTCCAAGGGCGGTGGGCCACCAGGTGTCGCTCCAGGCGTCGGGGTTTGGGCCCATGATGAGTACTTCTGTTTTGTTGGTGTTTAGTTGTAGGCAGCTGTTTTTCATCCATTTGGCGACCACAAAGACTGCTGGGGTGGCGCTCCTGGTGTCAAAGCGATTTAAGGGGAAGCAGTTACACCGGGGGACAGAGGTTAAAGGGCGACTCCTATCCTGCAGGTTCTCACTGGGTGCTCACACCTTCACGGTGATTGCGGTTTATGCGCCAAATGAGGGGCAGGAGAAGTTCTTCCACCAAGTGCTTGCTGAAGCAGCGGCGGCACCTGATAGACACGTTCTGGTTGGGGGGACCTCAATTTAGTTTTTGACAACCTACTTGACAGGTCAGCGCAGCGATCCACGCAGGCAGGCACTTTATCGGAGGGGGGACGGAACAGATTGTCAGAACTGGGTATGACGGACTTGTGGCGCTCCCTCCACCCGGACGACCGGGACTACACATATTATTCCAACGCCCACAAAACCTATGCGCGCCTAGATTATTTTCTAACATCCACTTCATTTAGAGCGCTGGCGTCAGGCGTTGAGATAGGAGTGGCAGCCCTTTCCGATCATGCACCACTCACAGCGGTGTTTACCTTTCCACCGGTGGGGCGCAGTGCCCGTTGCTGGAGGCTTAGGGACACGCTGCTGCACAGACAGGGGGTTGTGGCCAAGATCAAGGAAGCTATAGCTGAATACCTGGTACACAACACACCGACGGACACTTCACATGCAACACATTGGGCAGCACTCAAGGCAGTCATACGGGGCGAGTTCATTGCAATCGCGGCAGCAGACAATGCGGAGAGGGCCCGTAAGAGAGACGAGCTCTCTGCCCGCACGAAGGAATTGGAGCAGGTACACCAGAGGACCGGGGCGCCGCGGGTGTGGAAACAGTTGTGAGTGGCACGTCAACAGTTAGCAGCACTAGATCAAGATAGAGCAGAATACGCGGCACTACGGGTACGACATGCATACTACACGGGAGGCGACAGATGCGGGAGGCTGTTGGGTCGGGCACTCCGCGAACAGCAGCAACGACACTCGGTGCAGGAAATACACACGCAGGACGGAGTCACAGTGACGGAGGACGGAGCTATAGCGCAGGCATTTATTGACTTTTATACCACACTATACGAGGGGGCTGCTCTGGATCCAGCGGACGGGGCGGCCTTCCTGGACTCTGTGTCCATACCCGCTTTATCGATGGAACAATCAGAACTCCTTGACAGGGAGATCCGTCCTGAAGAAGTCATTGCCGCGATCTCCCCCCTCAAGCTGGCCAAGGCGCCGTGACCGGATGGCTTCACCGCCGCCTTTTACAAAACATTCTGCCCCCAGGTTGCTCCGTTGTTGACTGCCCTCTTTAATTCCTTCTCGGAGCCCGGCGCCATCCCAAGAGATCTGATGAGTGCCATGATCTCGGTCATTCCCAAACCGGGGAAGTACCGAACGCAATGCGGGGCCTACCACCCTATCTCGTTACTTAGCGTAGATCTGAAGCTTTACACCAGTATACTGTCGAAGCGGCTTAGCCCACTTATGCCTGATCTGATTGATCCGGACCAGGCCGGCTTTATACCGGAGCGCCAGACGGTCGACAACACAAAAAGAGCACTCCACTTAGTGGAACGAGCCTCCAGGTTGCCAGGAGAGTTCATGATGTTGGCAATTGATGCGGAGAAGGCCTTCGATCATGTCCACTGGCCGTACTTGGAACAGGTGCTCATCAAGGCAGGGTTAGGCGCGAGATTTCGTACGTGTGTTCTGAACTGCTATACCTTCCCCATGGCGTCGGTTCGGGTGAATGGCTGCTCATCGTCCGTATTCCCCGTCGAACGCGGAACTCGGCAGGGGTGTCCACTCTCGCCCCTGCTCTTCGCGCTGTATATTGGAACCCCTGGCACAGGCCATGCGCAGGCCATGCGATCGCATCCCTCCATTAAGGGGATTACATTCGGGGCTGATATCCACACGATTAGCTTATACGCTGATGACGTCTTGCTTTTCTTTGCTTCCCCTGCGGCATCCCTGCTGGCCGGGGCGGCCATCCTGGATGCGTTGGCGAAGGCCTCTGGCTTTAAGGTGAACATGACGAAATCAGTAGCACTTGACCTTTCCTTGGAGGCACACACGCGGGCCTCCCTAGAAGCACAATTCCCCTTCCAATGGGCAGACGGTGCAGTCCCCTACCTGGGCATACAAATGGCGGCCACGCTACCAGAAATGGTGCATCTCAACTACGCTAACCTTAGTCACACCATCCGCGCGGAGGTCGGGCGGTGGCGGCACCTCCCACTATCTTGGCTGGGCCGAGTGGCAGCAGTAAAGATGATAATCCTCCCGCAAGTAATATACATTTTTCGTGCTAGCCCGCTCCGTCCCCCGGAGGGATGGATTCGCCGCACGCAATCGTAGCTGGATCAGTTTGTGTTGAACGGGAAACGGCCCAGACTCAAGCTGAGGCTAGGGATGCTTCCCCCGGAGAGTGGTGGGCTGGGCCTGCCGGATTTGCGTCACTATTACCAGGCGACCCAACTCAGAACCCTAGTGGAATGGAGCAAATGGGAATCGGAGCGCCATTGGTTGTTCCAGGTCCAAGCGGTCGTGGGCGTCCACTCCAGGAGGTGCCTTTCCTGCAGCGACAACACCGACCCCCTAACCTATACGCCTCCTTCGTCACGAGGGTACCGCTAGAGGTATGGGATCGAACATGCTTCTTACACGACCTGACGACCTTCCCGTCTCCCCTCACACCCCTGTTAGAGAACCCTGACTTCGGCCCGGGTAGGGATGTCCAGGCCTTTGCACGGTGGCGCCCAGCAGGATGCCGATGCCTCTTTCACATGTATTCAGATGCGGGAGTGATGCCTTTTGAGGAATTCCGGAAGACCTATGACCTCCCGGAGGCTGAACACCTTAGTTATCTACAGGTCCGACATTGGGCGCTTCAACCCCAGATCTGTGGAGACGCTACACGCAAGCTCAGTAAATATGAATACTGGCTTCTCTCGCGCACCACAGATAAGCGACTCATTTCAGACATATATCGGCTCCTCTTGGACAGATACTCGCGCGTTTATAATGCAGGACGGGCTAGATGGGAGAGGGAACTGGGGCGGACTCTGCGCAACAAAGAATGGGAGGACATTTACTACAGCGCCACACACACGCGAGATGCGTGAGGTTTGGCACCTCACCCGAGATGCGTGAGGTTTAGCACCTCACCCGAGATGCGTGAGGTTTGGCACCTCACGCGAGATGCGTGAGGTTTGGCACCTCACCCGAGATGCGTGAGGTTTGGCACCTCACCCGAGATGCGTGAGGTTTGGCACCTCACCCGAGATGCGTGGGGTTTGGCACCTAACCCGAGATGCGTGAGGTTTGGCACCTCACCCGAGATGCGTGAGGTTTGGCACCTCACGCGAGATGCGTGAGGGTAGGCACCTCACGCGAAATGCGTGAGGGTTGGCACCTCACCCGAGATGCGTGAGGGTTGGCACCTCACGCCAGATGCGTGAGGGATGGCACCTCACGCGAGATGCGTGAGGTTTGGCACCTCACTCGAGATGCGTGAGGTTTGGCACCTCACCCGAGATGCGTGAGGTTTGGCACCTCACGCGAGATGCGTGAGGTTTGGCACCTCACGCGAGATGCGTGAGGTTTGGCACCTCACCCGAGATGCGTGAGGTTCGGCACGGGGCATGCCTACGATGATGTCAGCGGCCGTGCCCAGTTCCCCGTGCTCACTATTCAGCGTCTTTTGGTGAAGGGGGAAGAGGATCTTGGGGCTCCGTTTCTCTGCAAGGCCAGCTTTGTTCTTTTGATCGGTGGAGAGTTCTGGGTGCCTGAAATCTGCTACAACGCTCGCTGAGCTGCAGGAGGAGTTTAGAATCTGTAGAGACTTCTCTTCTTGATGGGTTCCCGGTGAGGCTAGGTTTTGGGGGGATTACCTGTCACTAACCCAGATTCAGAAGTAAAGTCAATCCATCAATCAGGAGTTTGTTAAAGTGCAACTACTCACCCGTAAGGGTCTCAAGGCGCTAGGGGTGGGGGGTGCAGGTTCCATTCCATCAAGGAGGGGGTCTGTCGAAGAGCCAAGTTTTGAGGTTTCTTGCGAAGATGGGGAGCGATGTTGTCTGTCTGAGGTGGAGTGTAAGGGCGTTCCATGCTTTGGCGGCGAGGAAGGAGAAGGAGAAGGAGCGGCCTCCCGATCTGGTCTTTCTGGTGCGGGGGACCACGGCGTAGGAGAGCTGGGCTGATCGTAGGGTCCTTTGGGAGTGCCTGGAATTTGAGCCGGCTGTTCAGGTATGCTGGTCCGGTGCCGTGGAGGGCCTTGTGTGCGTGGGTGAGCATCTTAAAGGTGATTCTCGCCTCGACGGGGAGCCAGTGGAGTGTGCGCAGGTGCTGAGAGATGTGGCAGTGTTTTGGCAGGTTGAGGACCAGTCTTGCGGCGGCGTTCTGGATGTTCTGTAGCTTGCGGATGATGATTTTGTTTATTCCGGCGTAGAGTGCGTTGCCGTAGTAGTCTGCTGGTGACCAGGGCGTGAGTGACTGTCTTTCGGTGTTCGAGGGGGATCCATTTGAAGGTCTTACGAAGGAGGCGGAGGGTGTGGAAGCAGGAAGATGAGACAGATTTGATCTGGCGGTCCATTTTGAGCTCGGAGTCCAGGATGATTCCCAGGTTGCGTGCGTGGTCTGTGGGGGTTGGCGGGTTTCCAAGGGCGGTGGGCCACCAGGTGTCACTCCAGGCGTCGGGGTTTGGGCCCATGATGAGTACTTCTGTTTTGTTGGTGTTTAGTTGTAGGCAGCTGTTTTTCATCCATTTGGCGACCACAAAGACTGCTGGGGTGGCGCTCCTGGTGTCAAAGCGATTTAAGGGGAAGCAGTTACACCGGGGGACAGAGGTTAAAGGGCGACTCCTATCCTGCAGGTTCTCACTGGGTGCTCACACCTTCACGGTGATTGCGGTTTATGCGCCAAATGAGGGCAGGAGAAGTTCTTCCACCAAGTGCTTACTGAAGCAGCGGCGGCACCTGATAGACACGTTCTGGTTGGGGGGACCTCAATTTAGTTTTTGACAACCTACTTGACAGGTCAGCGCAGAGATCCACGCAGGCAGGCACTTTATCGGAGGGGGGACGGAACAGATTGTCAGAACTGGGTATGACGGACTTGTGGCGCTCCCTCCACCCGGACGACCGGGACTACACATATTACTCCAACGCCCACAAAACCTATGCGCGCCTAGATTATTTTCTAACATCCACTTCATTTAGAGTGCTGGCGTCAGGCGTTGAGATAGGAGTGGCAGCCCTTTCCGATCATGCACCACTCACAGCGGTGTTTACCTTTCCACCGGTGGGGCGCAGTGCCCGTTGCTGGAGGCTTAGGGACACGCTGCTGCACAGACAGGGGGTTGTGGCCAAGATCAAGGAAGCTATAGCTGAATACCTGGTACACAACACACCGACGGACACTTCACATGCAACACATTGGGCAGCACTCAAGGCAGTCATACGGGGCGAGTTCATTGCAATCGCGGCAGCAGACAATGCGGAGAGGGCCCGTAAGAGAGACGAGCTCTCTGCCCGCACGAAGGAATTGGAGCAGGTACACCAGAGGACCGGGGCGCCGCAGGTGTGGAAACAGTTGTGAGTGGCACGTCAACAGTTAGCAGCACTAGATCAAGATAGAGCAGAATACGCGGCACTACGGGTACGACATGCATACTACACGGGAGGCGACAGATGCGGGAGGCTGTTGGGTCGGGCACTCCGCGAACAGCAGCAACGACACTCGGTGCAGGAAATACACACGCAGGACGGAGTCACAGTGACGGAGGACGGAGCTATAGCGCAGGCATTTATTGACTTTTATACCACACTATACGAGGGGGCTGCTCTGGATCCAGCGGACGGGGCGGCCTTCCTGGACTCTGTGTCCATACCCGCTTTATCGATGGAACAATCAGAACTCCTTGACAGGGAGATCCGTCCTGAAGAAGTCATTGCCGCGATCTCCCCCCTCAAGCTGGCCAAGGCGCCGTGACCGGATGGCTTCACCGCCGCCTTTTACAAAACATTCTGCCCCCAGGTTGCTCCGTTGTTGACTGCCCTCTTTAATTCCTTCTCGGAGCCCGGCGCCATCCCAAGAGATCTGATGAGTGCCATGATCTCGGTCATTCCCAAACCGGGGAAGTACCGAACGCAATGCGGGGCCTACCGCCCTATCTCGTTACTTAGCGTAGATCTGAAGCTTTACACCAGTATACTGTCGAAGCGGCTTAGCCCACTTATGCCTGATCTGATTGATCCGGACCAGGCCGGCTTTATACCGGAGCGCCAGACGGTCGACAACACAAAAAGAGCACTCCACTTAGTGGAACGAGCCTCCAGGTTGCCAGGAGAGTTCATGATGTTGGCAATTGATGCGGAGAAGGCCTTCGATCATGTCCACTGGCCGTACTTGGAACAGGTGCTCATCAAGGCAGGGTTAGGCGCGAGATTTCGTACGTGTGTTCTGAACTGCTATACCTTCCCCATGGCGTCGGTTCGGGTGAATGGCTGCTCATCGTCCGTATTCCCCGTCGAACGCGGAACTCGGCAGGGGTGTCCACTCTCGCCCCTGCTCTTCGCGCTGTATATTGGAACCCCTGGCACAGGCCATGCGCAGGCCATGCGATCGCATCCCTCCATTAAGGGGATTACATTCGGGGCTGATATCCACACGATTAGCTTATACGCTGATGACGTCTTGCTTTTCTTTGCTTCCCCTGCGGCATCCCTGCTGGCCGGGGCGGCCATCCTGGATGCGTTGGCGAAGGCCTCTGGCTTTAAGGTGAACATGACGAAATCAGTAGCACTTGACCTTTCCTTGGAGGCACACACGCGGGCCTCCCTAGAAGCACAATTCCCCTTCCAATGGGCAGACGGTGCAGTCCCCTACCTGGGCATACAAATGGCGGCCACGCTACCAGAAACGGTGCATCTCAACTACGCTAACCTTAGTCACACCATCCGCGCGGAGGTCGGGCGGTGGCGGCACCTCCCACTATCTTGGCTGGGCCGAGTGGCAGCAGTAAAGATGATAATCCTCCCGCAAGTAATATACATTTTTCGTGCTAGCCCGCTCCGTCCCCCGGAGGGATGGATTCGCCGCACGCAATCGTAGCTGGATCAGTTTGTGTTGAACGGGAAACGGCCCAGACTCAAGCTGAGGCTAGGGATGCTTCCCCCGGAGAGTGGTGGGCTGGGCCTGCCGGATTTGCGTCACTATTACCAGGCGACCCAACTCAGAACCCTAGTGGAATGGAGCAAATGGGAATCGGAGCGCCATTGGTTGTTCCAGGTCCAAGCGGTCGTGGGCGTCCACTCCAGGAGGTGCCTTTCCTGCAGCGACAACACCGACCCCCTAACCTATACGCCTCCTTCGTCACGAGGGTACCGCTAGAGGTATGGGATCGAACATGCTTCTTACACGACCTGACGACCTTCCCGTCTCCCCTCACACCCCTGTTAGAGAACCCTGACTTCGGCCCGGGTAGGGATGTCCAGGCCTTTGCACGGTGGCGCCCAGCAGGATGCCGATGCCTCTTTCACATGTATTCAGATGCAGGAGTGATGCCTTTTGAGGAATTCCGGAAGACCTATGACCTCCCGGAGGCTGAACACCTTAGTTATCTACAGGTCCGACATTGGGCGCTTCAACCCCAGATCCGTGGAGACGCTACACGCAAGCTCAGTAAATATGAATACTGGCTTCTCCCGCGCACCACAGATAAGCGACTCATTTCAGACATATATCGGCTCCTCTTGGACAGATACTCGCGCGTTTATAATGCAGGACGGGCTAGATGGGAGAGGGAACTGGGGCGGACTCTGCGCAACAAAGAATGGGAGGACATTTACTACAGCGCCACACACACACGAGATGCGGGAGGTTTGGCACCTCACGCAAGATACGTGAGATTCGGTATCTCAATCGGGATGCGTGAGGTTTGGCACCTCACCCGAGATGCGTGAGGTTTGGCACCTCACCCGAGATGCGTGAGGTTTGGCGCCTCACCCGAGATGCGTGAGGTTTGGCACCTCACCCGAGATGCGTGGGGTTTGGCACCTCACCCGAGATGCGTGAGGTTTGGCACCTCACCCGAGATGCGTGAGGTTTGGCACCTCACGCGAGATGCGTGAGGGTTGGCACCTCACGCGAGATGCGTGAGGTTTGGCACCTCACTCGAGATGCGTGAGGTTTTGCACCTCACCCGAGATGCGTGAGGTTTGGCACCTCACGCGAGATGCGTGAGGTTTGGCACCTCACCCGAGATGCGTGAGGTTCGGCACGGGGCATGCCTACGATGATGTCAGCGGCCGTGCCCAGTTCCCCGTGCTCACTATTCAGCGTCTTTTGGTGAAGGAGGAAGAGGATCTTGGGGCTCCGTTTCTCTGCAAGGCCAGCTTTGTTCTTTTGATCGGTGGAGAGTTCTGGGTGCCTGAAATCTGCTACAACGCTCGCTGAGCTGCAGGAGGAGTTTAGAATCTGTAGAGACTTCTCTTCTTGATGGGTTCCCGGTGAGGCTAGGTTTTGGGGGGATTACCTGTCACTAACCCAGATTCAGAAGTAAAGTCAATCCATCAATCAGGAGTTTGTTAAAGCGCAACTACTCACCCGTAAGAGTCTCAAGGCGCTAGGGGTGGGGGGTGCAGGTTCCATTCCATCAAGGAGGGGGTCTGTCGAAGAGCCAAGTTTTGAGGTTTCTTGCGAAGATGGGGAGCGATGTTGTCTGTCTGAGGTGGAGTGTAAGGGCGTTCCATGCTTTGGCGGCGAGGAAGGAGAAGGAGAAGGAGCGGCCTCCCGATCTGGTCTTTCTGGTGCGGGGGACCACGGCGTAGGAGAGCTGGGCTGATCGTAGGGTCCTTTAGGAGTGCCTGGAATTTGAGCCGGCTGTTCAGGTATGCTGGTCCGGTGCCGTGGAGGGCCTTGTGTGCGTGGGTGAGCATCTTAAAGGTGATTCTCGCCTCGATGGGGAGCCAGTGGAGTGTGCGCAGGTGCTGAGAGATGTGGCAGTGTTTTGGCAGGTTGAGGACCAGTCTTGCGGCGGCGTTCTGGATGTTCTGTAGCTTGCGGATGATGATTTTGTTTATTCCGGCGTAGAGTGCGTTGCCGTAGTAGTCTGCTGGTGACCAGGGCGTGAGTGACTGTCTTTCGGTGTTCGAGGGGGATCCGTTTGAAGGTCTTACGAAGGAGGCGGAGGGTGTGGAAGCAGGAAGATGAGACAGATTTGATCTGGCGGTCCATTTTGAGCTCGGAGTCCAGGATGATTCCCAGGTTGCGTGCGTGGTCTGTGGGGGTTGGCGGGTTTCCAAGGGCGGTGGGCCACCAGGTGTCGCTCCAGGCGTCGGGGTTTGGGCCCATGATGAGTACTTCTGTTTTGTTGGTGTTTAGTTGTAGGCAGCTGTTTTTCATCCATTTGGCGACCACAAAGACTGCTGGGGTGGCGCTCCTGGTGTCAAAGCGATTTAAGGGGAAGCAGTTACACCGGGGGACAGAGGTTAAAGGGCGACTCCTATCCTGCAGGTTCTCACTGGGTGCTCACACCTTCACGGTGATTGCGGTTTATGCGCCAAATGAGGGGCAGGAGAAGTTCTTCCACCAAGTGCTTACTGAAGCAGCGGCGGCACCTGATAGACACGTTCTGGTTGGGGGGATCTCAATTTAGTTTTTGACAACCTACTTGACAGGTCAGCGCAGCGATCCACGCAGGCAGGCACTTTATCGGAGGGGGGACGGAACAGATTGTCAGAACTGGGTATGACGGACTTGTGGCGCTCCCTCCACCCGGACGACCGGGACTACACATATTACTCCAACGCCCACAAAACCTATGCGCGCCTAGATTATTTTCTAACATCCACTTCATTTAGAGCGCTGGCGTCAGGCGTTGAGATAGGAGCGGCAGCCCTTTCCGATCATGCACCACTCACAGCGGTGTTTACCTTTCCACCGGTGGGGCGCAGTGCCCGTTGCTGGAGGCTTAGGGACACGCTGCTGCACAGACAGGGGGTTGTGGCCAAGATCAAGGAAGCTATAGCTGAATACCTGGTACACAACACACCGACGGACACTTCACATGCAACACATTGGGCAGCACTCAAGGCAGTCATACGGGGCGAGTTCATTGCAATCGCGGCAGCAGACAATGCGGAGAGGGCCCGTAAGAGAGACGAGCTCTCTGCCCGCACGAAGGAATTGGAGCAGGTACACCAGAGGACCGGGGCGCCGCGGGTGTGGAAACAGTTGTGAGTGGCACGTCAACAGTTAGCAGCACTAGATCAAGATAGAGCAGAATACGCGGCACTACGGGTACGACATGCATACTACACGGGAGGCGACAGATGCGGGAGGCTGTTGGGTCGGGCACTCCGCGAACAGCAGCAACAACACTCGGTGCAGGAAATACACACGCAGGACGGAGTCACAGTGACGGAGGACCGAGCTATAGCGCAGGCATTTATTGACTTTTATACCACACTATACGAGGGGGCTGCTCTGGATCCAGCGGACGGGGCGGCCAACTGGACTCTGTGTCCATACCCGCTTTATCGATGGAACAATCAGAACTCCTTGACAGGGAGATCCGTCCTGAAGAAGTCATTGCCGCGATCTCCCCCCTCAAGCTGGCCAAGGCGCCGTGACCGGATGGCTTCACCGCCGCCTTTTACAAAACATTCTGCCCCCAGGTTGCTCCGTTGTTGACTGCCCTCTTTAATTCCTTCTCGGAGCCCGGCGCCATCCCAAGAGATCTGATGAGTGCCATGATCTCGGTCATTCCCAAACCGGGGAAGTACCGAACGCAATGCGGGGCCTACCGCCCTATCTCGTTACTTAGCGTAGATCTGAAGCTTTACACCAGTATACTGTCGAAGCGGCTTAGCCCACTTATGCCTGATCTGATTGATCCGGACCAGGCCGGCTTTATACCGGAGCGCCAGACGGTCGACAACACAAAAAGAGCACTCCACTTAGTGGAACGAGCCTCCAGGTTGCCAGGAGAGTTCATGATGTTGGCAATTGATGCGGAGAAGGCCTTCGATCATGTCCACTGGCCGTACTTGGAACAGGTGCGCATCAAGGCAGGGTTAGGCGCGAGATTTCGTACGTGTGTTCTGAACTGCTATACCTTCCCCATGGCGTCGGTTCGGGTGAATGGCTGCTCATCGTCCGTATTCCCCGTCGAACGCGGAACTCGGCAGGGGTGTCCACTCTCGCCCCTGCTCTTCGCGCTGTATATGGAACCCCTGGCGCAGGCCATGCGATCGCATCCCTCCATTAAGGGGATTACATTCGGGGCTGATATCCACACGATTAGCTTATACGCTGATGACGTCTTGCTTTTCTTTGCTTCCCCTTCGGCATCCCTGCTGGCCGGGGTGGCCATCCTGGATGCGTTGGCGAAGGCCTCTGGCTTTAAGGTGAACATGACGAAATCAGTAGCACTTGACCTTTCCTTGGAGGCACACACGCGGGCCTCCCTAGAAGCACAATTCCCCTTCCAATGGGCAGACGGTGCAGTCCCCTACCTGGGCATACAAATGGCGGCCACGCTACCAGAAACGGTGCATCTCAACTACGCTAACCTTAGTCGCACCATCCGCGCGGAGGTCGGGCGGTGGCGGCACCTCCCACTATCTTGGCTGGGCCGAGTGGCAGCAGTAAAGATGATAATCCTCCCGCAAGTTTTATACATTTTTCGTGCTAGCCCGCTCCGTCCCCCAGAGGGATGGATTCGCCGCACGCAATCGGAGCTGGCTCAGTTTGTGTTGAACGGGAAACGGCCCAGACTCAAGCTGAGGCTAGGGATGCTTCCCCCGGAGAGTGGTGGGCTGGGCCTGCCGGATTTGCGTCACTATTACCAGGCGACCCAACTCAGAACCCTAGTGGAATGGAGGAAATGGGAATCGGAGCGCCATTGGTTGTTCCAGGTCCAAGCGGTCGTGGGCGTCCACTCCAGGAGGTGCCTTTCCTGCAGCGACAACACCGACCCCCTAACCTATACGCCTCCTTCGTCACGAGGGTACCGCTAGAGGTATGGGATCGAACATGCTTCTTACACGACCTGACGACCTTCCCGTCTCCCCTCACACCCCTGTTAGAGAACCCTGACTTCGGCCCGGGTAGGGATGTCCAGGCCTTTGCACGGTGGCGCCCAGCAGGATGCCGATGCCTCTTTCACATGTATTCAGATGCGGGAGTGATGCCTTTTGAGGAATTCCGGAAGACCTATGACCTCCCGGAGGCTGAACACCTTAGTTATCTACAGGTCCGACATTGGGCGCTTCAACCCCAGATCCGTGGAGACGCTACACGCAAGCTCAGTAAATATGAATACTGGCTTCTCTCGCGCACCACAGATAAGCGACTCATTTCAGACATATATCGGCTCCTCTTGGACAGATAATCGCGCGTTTATAATGCAGGACGGGCTAGATGGGAGAGGGAACTGGGGCGGACTCTGCGCAACAAAGAATGGGAGGACATTTACTACAGCGCCACACACACACGAGATGCGGGAGGTTTGGCACCTCACGCAAGATACGTGAGATTCGGTATCTCAATCGGGATGCGTGAGGTTTGGCACCTCACGCGAGATGCGTGAGGTTTGGCACCTCACCCGAGATGCGTGAGGTTTGGCACCTCACCCGAGATGCGTGAGGTTTGGCACCTCACCCGAGATGCGTGGGGTTTGGCACCTCACCCGAGATGCGTGAGGTTTGGCACCTCACCCGAGATGCGTGAGGTTTGGCACCTCACGCGAGATGCGTGAGGGTTGGCACCTCACGCGAAATGCGTGAGGGTTGGCACCTCACCCGAGATGCGTGAGGGTTGGCACCTCACGCCAGATGCGTGAGGTTTGGCACCTCACCCGAGATGCGTGAGGTTCGGCACGGGGCATGCCTACGATGATGTCAGCGGCCGTGCCCAGTTCCCCGTGCTCACTATTCAGCGTCTTTTGGTGAAGGGGGAAGAGGATCTTGGGGCTCCGTTTCTCTGCAAGGCCAGCTTTGTTCTTTTGATCGGTGGAGAGTTCTGGGTGCCTGAAATCTGCTACAACGCTCGCTGAGCTGCAGGAGGAGTTTAGAATCTGTAGAGACTTCTCTTCTTGATGGGTTCCCGGTGAGGCTAGGTTTTGGGGGGATTACCTGTCACTAACCCAGATTCAGAAGTAAAGTCAATCCATCAATCAGGAGTTTGTTAAAGTGCAACTACTCACCCGTAAGGGTCTCAAGGCGCTAGGGGTGGGGGGTGCAGGTTCCATTCCATCAAGGAGGGGGTCTGTCGAAGAGCCAAGTTTTGAGGTTTCTTGCGAAGATGGGGAGCGATGTTGTCTGTCTGAGGTGGAGTGTAAGGGCGTTCCATGCTTTGGCGGCGAGGAAGGAGAAGGAGAAGGAGCGGCCTCCCGATCTGGTCTTTCTGGTGCGGGGGACCACGGCGTAGGAGAGCTGGGCTGATCGTAGGGTCCTTTGGGAGTGCCTGGAATTTGAGCCGGCTGTTCAGGTATGCTGGTCCGGTGCCGTGGAGGGCCTTGTGTGCGTGGGTGAGCATCTTAAAGGTGATTCTCGCCTCGACGGGGAGCCAGTGGAGTGTGCGCAGGTGCTGAGAGATGTGGCAGTGTTTTGGCAGGTTGAGGACCAGTCTTGCGGCGGCGTTCTGGATGTTCTGTAGCTTGCGGATGATGATTTTGTTTATTCCGGCGTAGAGTGCGTTGCCGTAGTAGTCTGCTGGTGACCAGGGCGTGAGTGACTGTCTTTCGGTGTTAGAGGGGGATCCATTTGAAGGTCTTACGAAGGAGGCGGAGGGTGTGGAAGCAGGAAGATGAGACAGATTTGATCTGGCGGTCCATTTTGAGCTCGGAGTCCAGGATGATTCCCAGGTTGCGTGCGTGGTCTGTGGGGGTTGGCGGGTTTCCAAGGGCGGTGGGCCACCAGGTGTCGCTCCAGGCGTCGGGGTTTGGGCCCATGATGAGTACTTCTGTTTTGTTGGTGTTTAGTTGTAGGCAGCTGTTTTTCATCCATTTGGCGACCACAAAGACTGCTGGGGTGGCGCTCCTGGTGTCAAAGCGATTTAAGGGGAAGCAGTTACACCGGGGGACAGAGGTTAAAGGGCGACTCCTATCCTGCAGGTTCTCACTGGGTGCTCACACCTTCACGGTGATTGCGGTTTATGCGCCAAATGAGGGGCAGGAGAAGTTCTTCCACCAAGTGCTTACTGAAGCAGCGGCGGCACCTGATAGACACGTTCTGGTTGGGGGGACCTCAATTTAGTTTTTGACAACCTACTTGACAGGTCAGCGCAGCGATCCACGCAGGCAGGCACTTTATCGGAGGGGGGACGGAACAGATTGTCAGAACTGGGTATGACGGACTTGTGGCGCTCCCTCCACCCGGACGACCGGGACTACACATATTACTCCAACGCCCACAAAACCTATGCGCGCCTAGATTATTTTCTAACATCCACTTCATTTAGAGCGCTGGCGTCAGGCGTTGAGATAGGAGCGGCAGCCCTTTCCGATCATGCACCACTCACAGCGGTGTTTACCTTTCCACCGGTGGGGCGCAGTGCCCGTTGCTGGAGGCTTAGGGACACGCTGCTGCACAGACAGGGGGTTGTGGCCAAGATCAAGGAAGCTATAGCTGAATACCTGGTACACAACACACCGACGGACACTTCACATGCAACACATTGGGCAGCACTCAAGGCAGTCATACGGGGCGAGTTCATTGCAATCGCGGCAGCAGACAATGCGGAGAGGGCCCGTAAGAGAGACGAGCTCTCTGCCCGCACGAAGGAATTGGAGCAGGTACACCAGAGGACCGGGGCGCCGCGGGTGTGGAAACAGTTGTGAGTGGCACGTCAACAGTTAGCAGCACTAGATCAAGATAGAGCAGAATACGCGGCACTACGGGTACGACATGCATACTACACGGGAGGCGACAGATGCGGGAGGCTGTTGGGTCGGGCACTCCGCGAACAGCAGCAACGACACTCGGTGCAGGAAATACACACGCAGGACGGAGTCACAGTGACGGAGGACGGAGCTATAGCGCAGGCATTTATTGACTTTTATACCACACTATACGAGGGGGCTGCTCTGGTTCCAGCGGACGGGGCGGCCTTCCTGGACTCTGTGGCCATACCCGCTTTATCGATGGAACAATCAGAACTCCTTGACAGGGAGATCCGTCCTGAAGAAGTCATTGCCGCGATCTCCCCCCTCAAGCTGGCCAAGGCGCCGTGACCGGATGGCTTCACCGCCGCCTTTTACAAAACATTCTGCCCCCAGGTTGCTCCGTTGTTGACTGCCCTCTTTAATTCCTTCTCGGAGCCCGGCGCCATCCCAAGAGATCTGATGAGTGCCATGATCTCGGTCATTCCCAAACCGGGGAAGTACCGAACGCAATGCGGGGCCTACCGCCCTATCTCGTTACTTAGCGTACATCTGAAGCTTTACACCAGTATACTGTCGAAGCGGCTTAGCCTACTTATGCCTGATCTGATTGATCCGGACCAGGCCGGCTTTATACCGGAGCGCCAGACGGTCGACAACACAAAAAGAGCACTCCACTTAGTGGAACGAGCCTCCAGGTTGCCAGGAGAGTTCATGATGTTGGCAATTGATGCGGAGAAGGCCTTCGATCATGTCCACTGGCCGTACTTGGAACAGGTGCTCATCAAGGCAGGGTTAGGCGCGAGATTTCGTACGTGTGTTCTGAACTGCTATACCTTCCCCATGGCGTCGGTTCGGGTGAATGGCTGCTCATCGTCCGTATTCCCCGTCGAACGCGGAACTCGGCAGGGGTGTCCACTCTCGCCCCTGCTCTTCGCGCTGTATATTGGAACCCCTGGCGCAGGCCATGCGCAGGCCATGCGATCGCATCCCTCCATTAAGGGGATTACATTCGGGGCTGATATCCACACGATTAGCTTATACGCTGATGACGTCTTGCTTTTCTTTGCTTCCCCTGCGGCATCCCTGCTGGCCGGGGCGGCCATCCTGGATGCGTTGGCGAAGGCCTCTGGCTTTAAGGTGAACATGACGAAATCAGTAGCACTTGACCTTTCCTTGGAGGCACACACGCGGGCCTCCCTAGAAGCACAATTCCCCTTCCAATGGGCAGACGGTGCAGTCCCTTACCTGGGCATACAAATGGCGGCCACGCTACCAGAAACGGTGCATCTCAACTACGCTAACCTTAGTCGCACCATCCGCGCGGAGGTCGGGCGGTGGCGGCACCTCCCACTATCTTGGCTGGGCCGAGTGGCAGCAGTAAAGATGATAATCCTCGCGCAAGTTTTATACATTTTTCGTGCTAGCCCGCTCCGTCCCCCGGAGGGATGGATTCGCCGCACGCAATCGGAGCTGGCTCAGTTTGTGTTGAACGGGAAACGGCCCAGACTCAAGCTGAGGCTAGGGATGCTTCCCCCAGAGAGTGGTGGGCTGGGCCTGCCGGATTTGCGTCACTATTACCAGGCGACCCAACTCAGAACCCTAGTGGAATGGAGCAAATGGGAATCGGAGCGCCATTGGTTGTTCCAGGTCCAAGCGGTCGTGGGCGTCCACTCCAGGAGGTGCCTTTCCTGCAGCGACAACACCGACCCCCTAACCTATACGCCTCCTTCGTCACGAGGGTACCGCTAGAGGTATGGGATCGAACATGCTTCTTACACGACCTGACGACCTTCCCGTCTCCCCTCACACCCCTGTTAGAGAACCCTGACTTCGGCCCGGGTAGGGATGTCCAGGCCTTTGCACGGTGGCGCCCAGCAGGATGCCGATGCCTCTTTCACATGTATTCAGATGCAGGAGTGATGCCTTTTGAGGAATTCCGGAAGACCTATGACCTCCCGGAGGCTGAACACCTTAGTTATCTACAGGTCCGACATTGGGCGCTTCAACCCCAGATCCGTGGAGACGCTACACGCAAGCTCAGTAAATATGAATACTGGCTTCTCTCGCGCACCACAGATAAGCGACTCATTTCAGACATATATCGGCTCCTCTTGGACAGATACTCGCGCGTTTATAATGCAGGACGGGCTAGATGGGAGAGGGAATTGGGGCGGACTCTGCGCAACAAAGAATGGGAGGACATTTACTACAGCGCCACACACACACGAGATGCGGGAGGTTTGGCACCTCACGCAAGATACGTGAGATTCGGTATCTCAATCGGGATGCGTGAGGTTTGGCACCTCACCCGAGATGCGTGAGGTTTGGCACCTCACCCGAGATGCATGAGGTTTGGCACCTCACGCGAGATGCGTGAGGTTTTGACCTCACCCGAGATGCGTGAGGTTTTGACCTCACCCGAGATGCGTGAGGTTTGGCACCTCACCCGAGATGCGTGAGGTTTGGCACCTCACCCGAGATGCGTGGGGTTTGGCACCTCACGCGAGATGCGTGAGGTTTGGCACCTCACTCGAGATGCGTGAGGATTGGCACCTCACCCGAGATGCGTGAGGTTTGGCACCTCACGCGAGATGCGTGAGGTTTGGCACCTCACGCGAGATGCGTGAGGGTTGGCACCTCACGCGAGATGCGTGAGGGTTGGCACCTCACGCGAAATGCGTGAGGGTTGGCACCTCACCCGAGATGCGTGAGGGTTGGCACCTCACGCCAGATGCGTGAGGGTTGGCACCTCACGCGAGATGCGTGAGGTTTGGAACCTCACTCGAGATGCGTGAGGTTTGGCACCTCACCCGAGATGCGTGAGGTTTGGCACCTCACGCGAGATGCGTGAGGTTTGGCACCTCACGCGAGATGCGTGAGGTTTGGCACCTCACCCGAGATGCGTGAGGTTCGGCACGGGGCATGCCTACGATGATGTCAGCGGCCGTGCCCAGTTCCCCGTGCTCACTATTCAGCGTCTTTTGGTGAAGGAGGAAGAGGATCTTGGGGCTCCGTTTCTCTGCAAGGCCAGCTTTGTTCTTTTGATCGGTGGAGAGTTCTGGGTGCCTGAAATCTGCTACAACGCTCGCTGAGCTGCAGGAGGAGTTTAGAATCTGTAGAGACTTCTCTTCTTGATGGGTTCCCGGTGAGGCTAGGTTTTGGGGGGATTACCTGTCACTAACCCAGATTCAGAAGTAAAGTCAATCCATCAATCAGGAGTTTGTTAAAGTGCAACTACTCACCCGTAAGGGTCTCAAGGCGCTAGGGGTGGGGGGTGCAGGTTCCATTCCATCAAGGAGGGGGTCTGTCGAAGAGCCAAGTTTTGAGGTTTCTTGCGAAGATGGGGAGCGATGTTGTCTGTCTGAGGTGGAGTGTAAGGGCGTTCCATGCTTTGGCGGCGAGGAAGGAGAAGGAGAAGGAGCGGCCTCCCGATCTGGTCTTTCTGGTGCGGGGGACCACGGCGTAGGAGAGCTGGGCTGATCGTAGGGTCCTTTGGGAGTGCCTGGAATTTGAGCCGGCTGTTCAGGTATGCTGGTCCGGTGCCGTGGAGGGCCTTGTGTGCGTGGGTGAGCATCTTAAAGGTGATTCTCGCCTCGACGGGGAGCCAGTGGAGTGTGCGCAGGTGCTGAGAGATGTGGCAGTGTTTTGGCAGGTTGAGGACCAGTCTTGCGGCGGCGTTCTGGATGTTCTGTAGCTTGCGGATGATGATTTTGTTTATTCCGGCGTAGAGTGCGTTGCCGTAGTAGTCTGCTGGTGACCAGGGCGTGAGTGACTGTCTTTCGGTGTTCGAGGGGGATCCATTTGAAGGTCTTACGAAGGAGGCGGAGGGTGTGGAAGCAGGAAGATGAGACAGATTTGATCTGGCGGTCCATTTTGAGCTCGGAGTCCAGGATGATTCCCAGGTTGCGTGCGTGGTCTGTGGGGGTTGGCGGGTTTCCAAGGGCGGTGGGCCACCAGGTGTCGCTCCAGGCGTCGGGGTTTGGGCCCATGATGAGTACTTCTGTTTTGTTGGTGTTTAGTTGTAGGCAGCTGTTTTTCATCCATTTGGCGACCACAAAGACTGCTGGGGTGGCGCTCCTGGTGTCAAAGCGATTTAAGGGGAAGCAGTTACACCGGGGGACAGAGGTTAAAGGGCGACTCCTATCCTGCAGGTTCTCACTGGGTGCTCACACCTTCACGGTGATTGCGGTTTATGCGCCAAATGAGGGGCAGGAGAAGTTCTTCCACCAAGTGCTTGCTGAAGCAGCGGCGGCACCTGATAGACACGTTCTGGTTGGGGGGACCTCAATTTAGTTTTTGACAACCTACTTGACAGGTCAGCGCAGCGATCCACGCAGGCAGGCACTTTATCGGAGGGGGGACGGAACAGATTGTCAGAACTGGGTATGACGGACTTGTGGCGCTCCCTCCACCCGGACGACCGGGACTACACATATTATTCCAACGCCCACAAAACCTATGCGCGCCTAGATTATTTTCTAACATCCACTTCATTTAGAGCGCTGGCGTCAGGCGTTGAGATAGGAGTGGCAGCCCTTTCCGATCATGCACCACTCACAGCGGTGTTTACCTTTCCACCGGTGGGGCGCAGTGCCCGTTGCTGGAGGCTTAGGGACACGCTGCTGCACAGACAGGGGGTTGTGGCCAAGATCAAGGAAGCTATAGCTGAATACCTGGTACACAACACACCGACGGACACTTCACATGCAACACATTGGGCAGCACTCAAGGCAGTCATACGGGGCGAGTTCATTGCAATCGCGGCAGCAGACAATGCGGAGAGGGCCCGTAAGAGAGACGAGCTCTCTGCCCGCACGAAGGAATTGGAGCAGGTACACCAGAGGACCGGGGCGCCGCGGGTGTGGAAACAGTTGTGAGTGGCACGTCAACAGTTAGCAGCACTAGATCAAGATAGAGCAGAATACGCGGCACTACGGGTACGACATGCATACTACACGGGAGGCGACAGATGCGGGAGGCTGTTGGGTCGGGCACTCCGCGAACAGCAGCAACGACACTCGGTGCAGGAAATACACACGCAGGACGGAGTCACAGTGACGGAGGACGGAGCTATAGCGCAGGCATTTATTGACTTTTATACCACACTATACGAGGGGGCTGCTCTGGATCCAGCGGACGGGGCGGCCTTCCTGGACTCTGTGTCCATACCCGCTTTATCGATGGAACAATCAGAACTCCTTGACAGGGAGATCCGTCCTGAAGAAGTCATTGCCGCGATCTCCCCCCTCAAGCTGGCCAAGGCGCCGTGACCGGATGGCTTCACCGCCGCCTTTTACAAAACATTCTGCCCCCAGGTTGCTCCGTTGTTGACTGCCCTCTTTAATTCCTTCTCGGAGCCCGGCGCCATCCCAAGAGATCTGATGAGTGCCATGATCTCGGTCATTCCCAAACCGGGGAAGTACCGAACGCAATGCGGGGCCTACCACCCTATCTCGTTACTTAGCGTAGATCTGAAGCTTTACACCAGTATACTGTCGAAGCGGCTTAGCCCACTTATGCCTGATCTGATTGATCCGGACCAGGCCGGCTTTATACCGGAGCGCCAGACGGTCGACAACACAAAAAGAGCACTCCACTTAGTGGAACGAGCCTCCAGGTTGCCAGGAGAGTTCATGATGTTGGCAATTGATGCGGAGAAGGCCTTCGATCATGTCCACTGGCCGTACTTGGAACAGGTGCTCATCAAGGCAGGGTTAGGCGCGAGATTTCGTACGTGTGTTCTGAACTGCTATACCTTCCCCATGGCGTCGGTTCGGGTGAATGGCTGCTCATCGTCCGTATTCCCCGTCGAACGCGGAACTCGGCAGGGGTGTCCACTCTCGCCCCTGCTCTTCGCGCTGTATATTGGAACCCCTGGCACAGGCCATGCGCAGGCCATGCGATCGCATCCCTCCATTAAGGGGATTACATTCGGGGCTGATATCCACACGATTAGCTTATACGCTGATGACGTCTTGCTTTTCTTTGCTTCCCCTGCGGCATCCCTGCTGGCCGGGGCGGCCATCCTGGATGCGTTGGCGAAGGCCTCTGGCTTTAAGGTGAACATGACGAAATCAGTAGCACTTGACCTTTCCTTGGAGGCACACACGCGGGCCTCCCTAGAAGCACAATTCCCCTTCCAATGGGCAGACGGTGCAGTCCCCTACCTGGGCATACAAATGGCGGCCACGCTACCAGAAATGGTGCATCTCAACTACGCTAACCTTAGTCACACCATCCGCGCGGAGGTCGGGCGGTGGCGGCACCTCCCACTATCTTGGCTGGGCCGAGTGGCAGCAGTAAAGATGATAATCCTCCCGCAAGTAATATACATTTTTCGTGCTAGCCCGCTCCGTCCCCCGGAGGGATGGATTCGCCGCACGCAATCGTAGCTGGATCAGTTTGTGTTGAACGGGAAACGGCCCAGACTCAAGCTGAGGCTAGGGATGCTTCCCCCGGAGAGTGGTGGGCTGGGCCTGCCGGATTTGCGTCACTATTACCAGGCGACCCAACTCAGAACCCTAGTGGAATGGAGCAAATGGGAATCGGAGCGCCATTGGTTGTTCCAGGTCCAAGCGGTCGTGGGCGTCCACTCCAGGAGGTGCCTTTCCTGCAGCGACAACACCGACCCCCTAACCTATACGCCTCCTTCGTCACGAGGGTACCGCTAGAGGTATGGGATCGAACATGCTTCTTACACGACCTGACGACCTTCCCGTCTCCCCTCACACCCCTGTTAGAGAACCCTGACTTCGGCCCGGGTAGGGATGTCCAGGCCTTTGCACGGTGGCGCCCAGCAGGATGCCGATGCCTCTTTCACATGTATTCAGATGCGGGAGTGATGCCTTTTGAGGAATTCCGGAAGACCTATGACCTCCCGGAGGCTGAACACCTTAGTTATCTACAGGTCCGACATTGGGCGCTTCAACCCCAGATCTGTGGAGACGCTACACGCAAGCTCAGTAAATATGAATACTGGCTTCTCTCGCGCACCACAGATAAGCGACTCATTTCAGACATATATCGGCTCCTCTTGGACAGATACTCGCGCGTTTATAATGCAGGACGGGCTAGATGGGAGAGGGAACTGGGGCGGACTCTGCGCAACAAAGAATGGGAGGACATTTACTACAGCGCCACACACACGCGAGATGCGTGAGGTTTGGCACCTCACCCGAGATGCGTGAGGTTTAGCACCTCACCCGAGATGCGTGAGGTTTGGCACCTCACCCGAGATGCGTGAGGTTTGGCACCTCACCCGAGATGCGTGGGGTTTGGCACCTAACCCGAGATGCGTGAGGTTTGGCACCTCACCCGAGATGCGTGAGGTTTGGCACCTCACGCGAGATGCGTGAGGGTAGGCACCTCACGCGAAATGCGTGAGGGTTGGCACCTCACCCGAGATGCGTGAGGGTTGGCACCTCACGCCAGATGCGTGAGGGATGGCACCTCACGCGAGATGCGTGAGGTTTGGCACCTCACTCGAGATGCGTGAGGTTTGGCACCTCACCCGAGATGCGTGAGGTTTGGCACCTCACGCGAGATGCGTGAGGTTTGGCACCTCACGCGAGATGCGTGAGGTTTGGCACCTCACCCGAGATGCGTGAGGTTCGGCACGGGGCATGCCTACGATGATGTCAGCGGCCGTGCCCAGTTCCCCGTGCTCACTATTCAGCGTCTTTTGGTGAAGGGGGAAGAGGATCTTGGGGCTCCGTTTCTCTGCAAGGCCAGCTTTGTTCTTTTGATCGGTGGAGAGTTCTGGGTGCCTGAAATCTGCTACAACGCTCGCTGAGCTGCAGGAGGAGTTTAGAATCTGTAGAGACTTCTCTTCTTGATGGGTTCCCGGTGAGGCTAGGTTTTGGGGGGATTACCTGTCACTAACCCAGATTCAGAAGTAAAGTCAATCCATCAATCAGGAGTTTGTTAAAGTGCAACTACTCACCCGTAAGGGTCTCAAGGCGCTAGGGGTGGGGGGTGCAGGTTCCATTCCATCAAGGAGGGGGTCTGTCGAAGAGCCAAGTTTTGAGGTTTCTTGCGAAGATGGGGAGCGATGTTGTCTGTCTGAGGTGGAGTGTAAGGGCGTTCCATGCTTTGGCGGCGAGGAAGGAGAAGGAGAAGGAGCGGCCTCCCGATCTGGTCTTTCTGGTGCGGGGGACCACGGCGTAGGAGAGCTGGGCTGATCGTAGGGTCCTTTGGGAGTGCCTGGAATTTGAGCCGGCTGTTCAGGTATGCTGGTCCGGTGCCGTGGAGGGCCTTGTGTGCGTGGGTGAGCATCTTAAAGGTGATTCTCGCCTCGACGGGGAGCCAGTGGAGTGTGCGCAGGTGCTGAGAGATGTGGCAGTGTTTTGGCAGGTTGAGGACCAGTCTTGCGGCGGCGTTCTGGATGTTCTGTAGCTTGCGGATGATGATTTTGTTTATTCCGGCGTAGAGTGCGTTGCCGTAGTAGTCTGCTGGTGACCAGGGCGTGAGTGACTGTCTTTCGGTGTTCGAGGGGGATCCATTTGAAGGTCTTACGAAGGAGGCGGAGGGTGTGGAAGCAGGAAGATGAGACAGATTTGATCTGGCGGTCCATTTTGAGCTCGGAGTCCAGGATGATTCCCAGGTTGCGTGCGTGGTCTGTGGGGGTTGGCGGGTTTCCAAGGGCGGTGGGCCACCAGGTGTCACTCCAGGCGTCGGGGTTTGGGCCCATGATGAGTACTTCTGTTTTGTTGGTGTTTAGTTGTAGGCAGCTGTTTTTCATCCATTTGGCGACCACAAAGACTGCTGGGGTGGCGCTCCTGGTGTCAAAGCGATTTAAGGGGAAGCAGTTACACCGGGGGACAGAGGTTAAAGGGCGACTCCTATCCTGCAGGTTCTCACTGGGTGCTCACACCTTCACGGTGATTGCGGTTTATGCGCCAAATGAGGGCAGGAGAAGTTCTTCCACCAAGTGCTTACTGAAGCAGCGGCGGCACCTGATAGACACGTTCTGGTTGGGGGGACCTCAATTTAGTTTTTGACAACCTACTTGACAGGTCAGCGCAGAGATCCACGCAGGCAGGCACTTTATCGGAGGGGGGACGGAACAGATTGTCAGAACTGGGTATGACGGACTTGTGGCGCTCCCTCCACCCGGACGACCGGGACTACACATATTACTCCAACGCCCACAAAACCTATGCGCGCCTAGATTATTTTCTAACATCCACTTCATTTAGAGTGCTGGCGTCAGGCGTTGAGATAGGAGTGGCAGCCCTTTCCGATCATGCACCACTCACAGCGGTGTTTACCTTTCCACCGGTGGGGCGCAGTGCCCGTTGCTGGAGGCTTAGGGACACGCTGCTGCACAGACAGGGGGTTGTGGCCAAGATCAAGGAAGCTATAGCTGAATACCTGGTACACAACACACCGACGGACACTTCACATGCAACACATTGGGCAGCACTCAAGGCAGTCATACGGGGCGAGTTCATTGCAATCGCGGCAGCAGACAATGCGGAGAGGGCCCGTAAGAGAGACGAGCTCTCTGCCCGCACGAAGGAATTGGAGCAGGTACACCAGAGGACCGGGGCGCCGCAGGTGTGGAAACAGTTGTGAGTGGCACGTCAACAGTTAGCAGCACTAGATCAAGATAGAGCAGAATACGCGGCACTACGGGTACGACATGCATACTACACGGGAGGCGACAGATGCGGGAGGCTGTTGGGTCGGGCACTCCGCGAACAGCAGCAACGACACTCGGTGCAGGAAATACACACGCAGGACGGAGTCACAGTGACGGAGGACGGAGCTATAGCGCAGGCATTTATTGACTTTTATACCACACTATACGAGGGGGCTGCTCTGGATCCAGCGGACGGGGCGGCCTTCCTGGACTCTGTGTCCATACCCGCTTTATCGATGGAACAATCAGAACTCCTTGACAGGGAGATCCGTCCTGAAGAAGTCATTGCCGCGATCTCCCCCCTCAAGCTGGCCAAGGCGCCGTGACCGGATGGCTTCACCGCCGCCTTTTACAAAACATTCTGCCCCCAGGTTGCTCCGTTGTTGACTGCCCTCTTTAATTCCTTCTCGGAGCCCGGCGCCATCCCAAGAGATCTGATGAGTGCCATGATCTCGGTCATTCCCAAACCGGGGAAGTACCGAACGCAATGCGGGGCCTACCGCCCTATCTCGTTACTTAGCGTAGATCTGAAGCTTTACACCAGTATACTGTCGAAGCGGCTTAGCCCACTTATGCCTGATCTGATTGATCCGGACCAGGCCGGCTTTATACCGGAGCGCCAGACGGTCGACAACACAAAAAGAGCACTCCACTTAGTGGAACGAGCCTCCAGGTTGCCAGGAGAGTTCATGATGTTGGCAATTGATGCGGAGAAGGCCTTCGATCATGTCCACTGGCCGTACTTGGAACAGGTGCTCATCAAGGCAGGGTTAGGCGCGAGATTTCGTACGTGTGTTCTGAACTGCTATACCTTCCCCATGGCGTCGGTTCGGGTGAATGGCTGCTCATCGTCCGTATTCCCCGTCGAACGCGGAACTCGGCAGGGGTGTCCACTCTCGCCCCTGCTCTTCGCGCTGTATATTGGAACCCCTGGCACAGGCCATGCGCAGGCCATGCGATCGCATCCCTCCATTAAGGGGATTACATTCGGGGCTGATATCCACACGATTAGCTTATACGCTGATGACGTCTTGCTTTTCTTTGCTTCCCCTGCGGCATCCCTGCTGGCCGGGGCGGCCATCCTGGATGCGTTGGCGAAGGCCTCTGGCTTTAAGGTGAACATGACGAAATCAGTAGCACTTGACCTTTCCTTGGAGGCACACACGCGGGCCTCCCTAGAAGCACAATTCCCCTTCCAATGGGCAGACGGTGCAGTCCCCTACCTGGGCATACAAATGGCGGCCACGCTACCAGAAACGGTGCATCTCAACTACGCTAACCTTAGTCACACCATCCGCGCGGAGGTCGGGCGGTGGCGGCACCTCCCACTATCTTGGCTGGGCCGAGTGGCAGCAGTAAAGATGATAATCCTCCCGCAAGTAATATACATTTTTCGTGCTAGCCCGCTCCGTCCCCCGGAGGGATGGATTCGCCGCACGCAATCGTAGCTGGATCAGTTTGTGTTGAACGGGAAACGGCCCAGACTCAAGCTGAGGCTAGGGATGCTTCCCCCGGAGAGTGGTGGGCTGGGCCTGCCGGATTTGCGTCACTATTACCAGGCGACCCAACTCAGAACCCTAGTGGAATGGAGCAAATGGGAATCGGAGCGCCATTGGTTGTTCCAGGTCCAAGCGGTCGTGGGCGTCCACTCCAGGAGGTGCCTTTCCTGCAGCGACAACACCGACCCCCTAACCTATACGCCTCCTTCGTCACGAGGGTACCGCTAGAGGTATGGGATCGAACATGCTTCTTACACGACCTGACGACCTTCCCGTCTCCCCTCACACCCCTGTTAGAGAACCCTGACTTCGGCCCGGGTAGGGATGTCCAGGCCTTTGCACGGTGGCGCCCAGCAGGATGCCGATGCCTCTTTCACATGTATTCAGATGCAGGAGTGATGCCTTTTGAGGAATTCCGGAAGACCTATGACCTCCCGGAGGCTGAACACCTTAGTTATCTACAGGTCCGACATTGGGCGCTTCAACCCCAGATCCGTGGAGACGCTACACGCAAGCTCAGTAAATATGAATACTGGCTTCTCCCGCGCACCACAGATAAGCGACTCATTTCAGACATATATCGGCTCCTCTTGGACAGATACTCGCGCGTTTATAATGCAGGACGGGCTAGATGGGAGAGGGAACTGGGGCGGACTCTGCGCAACAAAGAATGGGAGGACATTTACTACAGCGCCACACACACACGAGATGCGGGAGGTTTGGCACCTCACGCAAGATACGTGAGATTCGGTATCTCAATCGGGATGCGTGAGGTTTGGCACCTCACCCGAGATGCGTGAGGTTTGGCACCTCACCCGAGATGCGTGAGGTTTGGCGCCTCACCCGAGATGCGTGAGGTTTGGCACCTCACCCGAGATGCGTGGGGTTTGGCACCTCACCCGAGATGCGTGAGGTTTGGCACCTCACCCGAGATGCGTGAGGTTTGGCACCTCACGCGAGATGCGTGAGGGTTGGCACCTCACGCGAGATGCGTGAGGTTTGGCACCTCACTCGAGATGCGTGAGGTTTTGCACCTCACCCGAGATGCGTGGGGTTTGGCACCTCACGCGAGATGCGTGAGGTTTGGCACCTCACCCGAGATGCGTGAGGTTCGGCACGGGGCATGCCTACGATGATGTCAGCGGCCGTGCCCAGTTCCCCGTGCTCACTATTCAGCGTCTTTTGGTGAAGGAGGAAGAGGATCTTGGGGCTCCGTTTCTCTGCAAGGCCAGCTTTGTTCTTTTGATCGGTGGAGAGTTCTGGGTGCCTGAAATCTGCTACAACGCTCGCTGAGCTGCAGGAGGAGTTTAGAATCTGTAGAGACTTCTCTTCTTGATGGGTTCCCGGTGAGGCTAGGTTTTGGGGGGATTACCTGTCACTAACCCAGATTCAGAAGTAAAGTCAATCCATCAATCAGGAGTTTGTTAAAGCGCAACTACTCACCCGTAAGAGTCTCAAGGCGCTAGGGGTGGGGGGTGCAGGTTCCATTCCATCAAGGAGGGGGTCTGTCGAAGAGCCAAGTTTTGAGGTTTCTTGCGAAGATGGGGAGCGATGTTGTCTGTCTGAGGTGGAGTGTAAGGGCGTTCCATGCTTTGGCGGCGAGGAAGGAGAAGGAGAAGGAGCGGCCTCCCGATCTGGTCTTTCTGGTGCGGGGGACCACGGCGTAGGAGAGCTGGGCTGATCGTAGGGTCCTTTAGGAGTGCCTGGAATTTGAGCCGGCTGTTCAGGTATGCTGGTCCGGTGCCGTGGAGGGCCTTGTGTGCGTGGGTGAGCATCTTAAAGGTGATTCTCGCCTCGATGGGGAGCCAGTGGAGTGTGCGCAGGTGCTGAGAGATGTGGCAGTGTTTTGGCAGGTTGAGGACCAGTCTTGCGGCGGCGTTCTGGATGTTCTGTAGCTTGCGGATGATGATTTTGTTTATTCCGGCGTAGAGTGCGTTGCCGTAGTAGTCTGCTGGTGACCAGGGCGTGAGTGACTGTCTTTCGGTGTTCGAGGGGGATCCGTTTGAAGGTCTTACGAAGGAGGCGGAGGGTGTGGAAGCAGGAAGATGAGACAGATTTGATCTGGCGGTCCATTTTGAGCTCGGAGTCCAGGATGATTCCCAGGTTGCGTGCGTGGTCTGTGGGGGTTGGCGGGTTTCCAAGGGCGGTGGGCCACCAGGTGTCGCTCCAGGCGTCGGGGTTTGGGCCCATGATGAGTACTTCTGTTTTGTTGGTGTTTAGTTGTAGGCAGCTGTTTTTCATCCATTTGGCGACCACAAAGACTGCTGGGGTGGCGCTCCTGGTGTCAAAGCGATTTAAGGGGAAGCAGTTACACCGGGGGACAGAGGTTAAAGGGCGACTCCTATCCTGCAGGTTCTCACTGGGTGCTCACACCTTCACGGTGATTGCGGTTTATGCGCCAAATGAGGGGCAGGAGAAGTTCTTCCACCAAGTGCTTACTGAAGCAGCGGCGGCACCTGATAGACACGTTCTGGTTGGGGGGATCTCAATTTAGTTTTTGACAACCTACTTGACAGGTCAGCGCAGCGATCCACGCAGGCAGGCACTTTATCGGAGGGGGGACGGAACAGATTGTCAGAACTGGGTATGACGGACTTGTGGCGCTCCCTCCACCCGGACGACCGGGACTACACATATTACTCCAACGCCCACAAAACCTATGCGCGCCTAGATTATTTTCTAACATCCACTTCATTTAGAGCGCTGGCGTCAGGCGTTGAGATAGGAGCGGCAGCCCTTTCCGATCATGCACCACTCACAGCGGTGTTTACCTTTCCACCGGTGGGGCGCAGTGCCCGTTGCTGGAGGCTTAGGGACACGCTGCTGCACAGACAGGGGGTTGTGGCCAAGATCAAGGAAGCTATAGCTGAATACCTGGTACACAACACACCGACGGACACTTCACATGCAACACATTGGGCAGCACTCAAGGCAGTCATACGGGGCGAGTTCATTGCAATCGCGGCAGCAGACAATGCGGAGAGGGCCCGTAAGAGAGACGAGCTCTCTGCCCGCACGAAGGAATTGGAGCAGGTACACCAGAGGACCGGGGCGCCGCGGGTGTGGAAACAGTTGTGAGTGGCACGTCAACAGTTAGCAGCACTAGATCAAGATAGAGCAGAATACGCGGCACTACGGGTACGACATGCATACTACACGGGAGGCGACAGATGCGGGAGGCTGTTGGGTCGGGCACTCCGCGAACAGCAGCAACAACACTCGGTGCAGGAAATACACACGCAGGACGGAGTCACAGTGACGGAGGACCGAGCTATAGCGCAGGCATTTATTGACTTTTATACCACACTATACGAGGGGGCTGCTCTGGATCCAGCGGACGGGGCGGCCAACTGGACTCTGTGTCCATACCCGCTTTATCGATGGAACAATCAGAACTCCTTGACAGGGAGATCCGTCCTGAAGAAGTCATTGCCGCGATCTCCCCCCTCAAGCTGGCCAAGGCGCCGTGACCGGATGGCTTCACCGCCGCCTTTTACAAAACATTCTGCCCCCAGGTTGCTCCGTTGTTGACTGCCCTCTTTAATTCCTTCTCGGAGCCCGGCGCCATCCCAAGAGATCTGATGAGTGCCATGATCTCGGTCATTCCCAAACCGGGGAAGTACCGAACGCAATGCGGGGCCTACCGCCCTATCTCGTTACTTAGCGTAGATCTGAAGCTTTACACCAGTATACTGTCGAAGCGGCTTAGCCCACTTATGCCTGATCTGATTGATCCGGACCAGGCCGGCTTTATACCGGAGCGCCAGACGGTCGACAACACAAAAAGAGCACTCCACTTAGTGGAACGAGCCTCCAGGTTGCCAGGAGAGTTCATGATGTTGGCAATTGATGCGGAGAAGGCCTTCGATCATGTCCACTGGCCGTACTTGGAACAGGTGCGCATCAAGGCAGGGTTAGGCGCGAGATTTCGTACGTGTGTTCTGAACTGCTATACCTTCCCCATGGCGTCGGTTCGGGTGAATGGCTGCTCATCGTCCGTATTCCCCGTCGAACGCGGAACTCGGCAGGGGTGTCCACTCTCGCCCCTGCTCTTCGCGCTGTATATGGAACCCCTGGCGCAGGCCATGCGATCGCATCCCTCCATTAAGGGGATTACATTCGGGGCTGATATCCACACGATTAGCTTATACGCTGATGACGTCTTGCTTTTCTTTGCTTCCCCTTCGGCATCCCTGCTGGCCGGGGTGGCCATCCTGGATGCGTTGGCGAAGGCCTCTGGCTTTAAGGTGAACATGACGAAATCAGTAGCACTTGACCTTTCCTTGGAGGCACACACGCGGGCCTCCCTAGAAGCACAATTCCCCTTCCAATGGGCAGACGGTGCAGTCCCCTACCTGGGCATACAAATGGCGGCCACGCTACCAGAAACGGTGCATCTCAACTACGCTAACCTTAGTCGCACCATCCGCGCGGAGGTCGGGCGGTGGCGGCACCTCCCACTATCTTGGCTGGGCCGAGTGGCAGCAGTAAAGATGATAATCCTCCCGCAAGTTTTATACATTTTTCGTGCTAGCCCGCTCCGTCCCCCAGAGGGATGGATTCGCCGCACGCAATCGGAGCTGGCTCAGTTTGTGTTGAACGGGAAACGGCCCAGACTCAAGCTGAGGCTAGGGATGCTTCCCCCGGAGAGTGGTGGGCTGGGCCTGCCGGATTTGCGTCACTATTACCAGGCGACCCAACTCAGAACCCTAGTGGAATGGAGGAAATGGGAATCGGAGCGCCATTGGTTGTTCCAGGTCCAAGCGGTCGTGGGCGTCCACTCCAGGAGGTGCCTTTCCTGCAGCGACAACACCGACCCCCTAACCTATACGCCTCCTTCGTCACGAGGGTACCGCTAGAGGTATGGGATCGAACATGCTTCTTACACGACCTGACGACCTTCCCGTCTCCCCTCACACCCCTGTTAGAGAACCCTGACTTCGGCCCGGGTAGGGATGTCCAGGCCTTTGCACGGTGGCGCCCAGCAGGATGCCGATGCCTCTTTCACATGTATTCAGATGCGGGAGTGATGCCTTTTGAGGAATTCCGGAAGACCTATGACCTCCCGGAGGCTGAACACCTTAGTTATCTACAGGTCCGACATTGGGCGCTTCAACCCCAGATCCGTGGAGACGCTACACGCAAGCTCAGTAAATATGAATACTGGCTTCTCTCGCGCACCACAGATAAGCGACTCATTTCAGACATATATCGGCTCCTCTTGGACAGATAATCGCGCGTTTATAATGCAGGACGGGCTAGATGGGAGAGGGAACTGGGGCGGACTCTGCGCAACAAAGAATGGGAGGACATTTACTACAGCGCCACACACACACGAGATGCGGGAGGTTTGGCACCTCACGCAAGATACGTGAGATTCGGTATCTCAATCGGGATGCGTGAGGTTTGGCACCTCACGCGAGATGCGTGAGGTTTGGCACCTCACCCGAGATGCGTGAGGTTTGGCACCTCACCCGAGATGCGTGAGGTTTGGCACCTCACCCGAGATGCGTGGGGTTTGGCACCTCACCCGAGATGCGTGAGGTTTGGCACCTCACCCGAGATGCGTGAGGTTTGGCACCTCACGCGAGATGCGTGAGGGTTGGCACCTCACGCGAAATGCGTGAGGGTTGGCACCTCACCCGAGATGCGTGAGGGTTGGCACCTCACGCCAGATGCGTGAGGGTTGGCACCTCACGCGAGATGCGTGAGGTTTGGCACCTCACGCGAGATGCGTGAGGTTTGGCACCTCACGCGAGATGCGTGAGGGTTGGCACCTCACGCCCGAGATGCGTGAGGGTTGGCACCTCACGCGAGATGCGTGAGGGTTGGCACCTCACGCGAGATGCGTGAGGTTTGGCACCTCACTCGAGATGCGTGAGGGTTGGCACCTCACCCGAGATGCGTGAGGTTTGGCACCTCACCCGAGATGCGTGAGGTTCGGCACGGGGCATGCCTATGATGATGTCAGCGGCCGTGCCCAGTTCCCCGTGCTCACTATTCAGCGTCTTTTGGTGAAGGAGGAAGAGGATCTTGGGGCTCCGTTTCTCTCCAATGCCAGCTTTGTTCTTTTGATCGGTGGAGAGTTCTGGGTGCCTGAAATCTGCTACAACGCTCGCTGAGCTGCAGGAGGAGTTTAGAATCTGTAGAGACTTCTCTTCTTGATGGGTTCCCGGTGAGGCTAGGTTTTGGGGGGATTACCTGTCACTAACCCAGATTCAGAAGTAAAGTCAATCCATCAATCAGGAGTTTGTTAAAGCGCAACTACTCACCCGTAAGAGTCTCAAGGCGCTAGGGGTGGGGGGTGCAGGTTCCATTCCATCAAGGAGGGGGTCTGTCGAAGAGCCAAGTTTTGAGGTTTCTTGCGAAGATGGGGAGCGATGTTGTCTGTCTGAGGTGGAGTGTAAGGGCGTTCCATGCTTTGGCGGCGAGGAAGGAGAAGGAGAAGGAGAAGGAGCGGCCTCCCGATCTGGTCTTTCTGGTGCGGGGGACCACGGCGTAGGAGAGCTGGGCTGATCGTAGGGTCCTTTAGGAGTGCCTGGAATTTGAGCCGGCTGTTCAGGTATGCTGGTCCGGTGCCGTGGAGGGCCTTGTGTGCGTGGGTGAGCATCTTAAAGGTGATTCTCGCCTCGACGGGGAGCCAGTGGAGTGTGCGCAGGTGCTGAGAGATGTGGCAGTGTTTTGGCAGGTTGAGGACCAGTCTTGCGGCGGCGTTCTGGATGTTCTGTAGCTTGCGGATGATGATTTTGTTTATTCCGGCGTAGAGTGCGTTGCCGTAGTAGTCTGCTGGTGACCAGGGCGTGAGTGACTGTCTTTCGGTGTTCGAGGGGGATCCATTTGAAGGTCTTACGAAGGAGGCGGAGGGTGTGGAAGCAGGAAGATGAGACAGATTTGATCTGGCGGTCCATTTTGAGCTCGGAGTCCAGGATGATTCCCAGGTTGCGTGCGTGGTCTGTGGGGGTTGGCGGGTTTCCAAGGGCGGTGGGCCACCAGGTGTCGCTCCAGGCGTCGGGGTTTGGGCCCATGATGAGTACTTCTGTTTTGTTGGTGTTTAGTTGTAGGCAGCTGTTTTTCATCCATTTGGCGACCACAAAGACTGCTGGGGTGGCGCTCCTGGTGTCAAAGCGATTTAAGGGGAAGCAGTTACACCGGGGGACAGAGGTTAAAGGGCGACTCCTATCCTGCAGGTTCTCACTGGGTGCTCACACCTTCACGGTGATTGCGGTTTATGCGCCAAATGAGGGGCAGGAGAAGTTCTTCCACCAAGTGCTTACTGAAGCAGCGGCGGCACCTGATAGACACGTTCTGGTTGGGGGGACCTCAATTTAGTTTTTGACAACCTACTTGACATGTCAGCGCAGCGATCCACGCAGGCAGGCACTTTATCGGAGGGGGGACGGAACAGATTGTCAGAACTGGGTATGACGGACTTGTGGCGCTCCTTCCACCCGGACGACCGGGACTACACATATTACTCCAACGCCCACAAAACCTATGCGCGCCTAGATTATTTTCTAACATCCACTTCATTTAGAGCGCTGGCGTCAGGCGTTGAGATAGGAGTGGCAGCCCTTTCCGATCATGCACCACTCACAGCGGTGTTTACCTTTCCACCGGTGGGGCGCAGTGCCCGTTGCTGGAGGCTTAGGGACACGCTGCTGCACAGACAGGGGGTTGTGGCCAAGATCAAGGAAGCTATAGCTGAATACCTGGTACACAACACACCGACGGACACTTCACATGCAACACATTGGGCAGCACTCAAGGCAGTCATACGGGGCGAGTTCATTGCAATCGCGGCAGCAGACAATGCGGAGAGGGCCCGTTAGAGAGACAAGCTCTCTGCCCGCACAAAGGAATTGGAGCAGGTACACCAGAGGACCGGGGCGCCGCGGGTGTGGAAACAGTTGTGAGTGGCACGTCAACAGTTAGCAGCTCTAGATCAAGATAGAGCAGAATACGCGGCACTACGGGTACGACATGCATACTACACGGGAGGCGACAGATGCGGGAGGCTGTTGGGTCGGGCACTCCGCGAACAGCAGCAACGACACTCGGTGCAGGAAATACACACGCAGGACGGAGTCACAGTGACGGAGGACGGAGCTATAGCGCAGGCATTTATTGACTTTTATACCACACTATACGAGGGGGCTGCTCTGGATCCAGCGGACGGGGCGGCCTTCCTGGACTCTGTGTCCATACCCGCTTTATCGATGGAACAATCAGAACTCCTTGACAGGGAGATCCGTCCTGAAGAAGTCATTGCCGGGATCTCCCCCCTCAAGCTGGCCAAGGCGCCGTGACCGGATGGCTTCACCGCCGCCTTTTACAAAACATTCTGCCCCCAGGTTGCTCCGTTGTTGACTGCCCTCTTTAATTCCTTCTCGGAGCCCGGCGCCATCCCAAGAGATCTGACGAGTGCCATGATCTCGGTCATTCCCAAACCGGGGAAGTACCGAACGCAATGCGGGGCCTACCGCCCTATCTCGTTACTTAGCGTAGATCTGAAGCTTTACACCAGTATACTGTCGAAGCGGCTTAGCCCACTTATGCCTGATCTGATTGATCCGGACCAGGCCGGCTTTATACCGGAGCGCCAGACGGTCGACAACACAAAAAGAGCACTCCACTTAGTGGAACGAGCCTCCAGGTTGCCAGGAGAGTTCATGATGTTGGCAATTGATGCGGAGAAGGCCTTCGATCATGTCCACTGGCCGTACTTGGAACAGGTGCTCATCAAGGCAGGGTTAGGCGCGAGATTTCGTACGTGTGTTCTGAACTGCTATACCTTCCCCATGGCGTCGGTTCGGGTGAATGGCTGCTCATCGTCCGTATTCCCCGTCGAACGCGGAACTCGGCAGGGGTGTCCACTCTCGCCCCTGCTCTTCGCGCTGTATATTGGAACCCCTGGCGCAGGCCATGCGCAGGCCATGCGATCGCATCCCTCCATTAAGGGGATTACATTCGGGGCTGATATCCACACGATTAGCTTATACGCTGATGACGTCTTGCTTTTCTTTGCTTCCCCTGCGGCATCCCTGCTGGCCGGGGCGGCCATCCTGGATGCGTTGGCGAAGGCCTCTGGCTTTAAGGTGAACATGACGAAATCAGTAGCACTTGACCTTTCCTTGGAGGCACACACGCGGGCCTCCCTAGAAGCACAATTCCCCTTCCAATGGGCAGACGGTGCAGTCCCCTACCTGGGCATACAAATGGCGGCCACGCTACCAGAAACGGTGCATCTCAACTACGCTAACCTTAGTCGCACCATCCGCGCGGAGGTCGGGCGGTGGCGGCACCTCCCACTATCTTGGCTGGGCCGAGTGGCAGCAGTAAAGATGATAATCCTCCCGCAAGTTTTATACATTTTTCGTGCTAGCCCGCTCCGTCCCCCAGAGGGATGGATTCGCCGCACGCAATCGGAGCTGGCTCAGTTTGTGTTGAACGGGAAACGGCCCAGACTCAAGCTGAGGCTAGGGATGCTTCCCCCGGAGAGTGGTGGGCTGGGCCTGCCGGATTTGCGTCACTATTACCAGGCGACCCAACTCAGAACCCTAGTGGAATGGAGCAAATGGGAATCGGAGCGCCATTGGTTGTTCCAGGTCCAAGCGGTCGTGGGCGTCCACTCCAGGAGGTGCCTTTCCTGCAGCGACAACACCGACCCCCTAACCTATACGCCTCCTTCGTCACGAGGGTACCGCTAGAGGTATGGGATCGAACATGCTTCTTACACGACCTGACGACCTTCCCGTCTCCCCTCACACCCCTGTTAGAGAACCCTGACTTCGGCCCGGGTAGGGATGTCCAGGCCTTTGCACGGTGGCGCCCAGCAGGATGCCGATGCCTCTTTCACATGTATTCAGATGCGGGAGTGATGCCTTTTGAGGAATTCCGGAAGACCTATGACCTCCCGGAGGCTGAACACCTTAGTTATCTACAGGTCCGACATTGGGCGCTTCAACCCCAGATCCGTGGAGACGCTACACGCAAGCTCAGTAAATATGAATACTGGCTTCTCTCGCGCACCACAGATAAGCGACTCATTTCAGACATATATCGGCTCCTCTTGGACAGATAATCGCGCGTTTATAATGCAGGACGGGCTAGATGGGAGAGGGAACTGGGGCGGACTCTGCGCAACAAAGAATGGGAGGACATTTACTACAGCGCCACACACACACGAGATGCGGGAGGTTTGGCACCTCACGCAAGATACGTGAGATTCGGTATCTCAATCGGGATGCGTGAGGTTTGGCACCTCACGCGAGATGCGTGAGGTTTGGCACCTCACCCGAGATGCGTGAGGTTTGGCACCTCACCCGAGATGCGTGAGGTTTGGCACCTCACCCGAGATGCGTGGGGTTTGGCACCTCACCCGAGATGCGTGAGGTTTGGCACCTCACCCGAGATGCGTGAGGTTTGGCACCTCACGCGAGATGCGTGAGGGTTGGCACCTCACGCGAAATGCGTGAGGGTTGGCACCTCACCCGAGATGCGTGAGGGTTGGCACCTCACGCCAGATGCGTGAGGGTTGGCACCTCACGCGAGATGCGTGAGGTTTGGCACCTCACGCGAGATGCGTGAGGTTTGGCACCTCACGCGAGATGCGTGAGGGTTGGCACCTCACGCCCGAGATGCGTGAGGGTTGGCACCTCACGCCAGATGCGTGAGGGTTGGCACCTCACGCGAGATGCGTGAGGTTTGGAACCTCACTCGAGATGCGTGAGGTTTGGCACCTCACCCGAGATGCGTGAGGTTTGGCACCTCACGCGAGATGCGTGAGGTTTGGCACCTCACGCGAGATGCGTGAGGTTTGGCACCTCACCCGAGATGCGTGAGGTTCGGCACGGGGCATGCCTACGATGATGTCAGCGGCCGTGCCCAGTTCCCCGTGCTCACTATTCAGCGTCTTTTGGTGAAGGAGGAAGAGGATCTTGGGGCTCCGTTTCTCTGCAAGGCCAGCTTTGTTCTTTTGATCGGTGGAGAGTTCTGGGTGCCTGAAATCTGCTACAACGCTCGCTGAGCTGCAGGAGGAGTTTAGAATCTGTAGAGACTTCTCTTCTTGATGGGTTCCCGGTGAGGCTAGGTTTTGGGGGGATTACCTGTCACTAACCCAGATTCAGAAGTAAAGTCAATCCATCAATCAGGAGTTTGTTAAAGTGCAACTACTCACCCGTAAGGGTCTCAAGGCGCTAGGGGTGGGGGGTGCAGGTTCCATTCCATCAAGGAGGGGGTCTGTCGAAGAGCCAAGTTTTGAGGTTTCTTGCGAAGATGGGGAGCGATGTTGTCTGTCTGAGGTGGAGTGTAAGGGCGTTCCATGCTTTGGCGGCGAGGAAGGAGAAGGAGAAGGAGCGGCCTCCCGATCTGGTCTTTCTGGTGCGGGGGACCACGGCGTAGGAGAGCTGGGCTGATCGTAGGGTCCTTTGGGAGTGCCTGGAATTTGAGCCGGCTGTTCAGGTATGCTGGTCCGGTGCCGTGGAGGGCCTTGTGTGCGTGGGTGAGCATCTTAAAGGTGATTCTCGCCTCGACGGGGAGCCAGTGGAGTGTGCGCAGGTGCTGAGAGATGTGGCAGTGTTTTGGCAGGTTGAGGACCAGTCTTGCGGCGGCGTTCTGGATGTTCTGTAGCTTGCGGATGATGATTTTGTTTATTCCGGCGTAGAGTGCGTTGCCGTAGTAGTCTGCTGGTGACCAGGGCGTGAGTGACTGTCTTTCGGTGTTCGAGGGGGATCCATTTGAAGGTCTTACGAAGGAGGCGGAGGGTGTGGAAGCAGGAAGATGAGACAGATTTGATCTGGCGGTCCATTTTGAGCTCGGAGTCCAGGATGATTCCCAGGTTGCGTGCGTGGTCTGTGGGGGTTGGCGGGTTTCCAAGGGCGGTGGGCCACCAGGTGTCGCTCCAGGCGTCGGGGTTTGGGCCCATGATGAGTACTTCTGTTTTGTTGGTGTTTAGTTGTAGGCAGCTGTTTTTCATCCATTTGGCGACCACAAAGACTGCTGGGGTGGCGCTCCTGGTGTCAAAGCGATTTAAGGGGAAGCAGTTACACCGGGGGACAGAGGTTAAAGGGCGACTCCTATCCTGCAGGTTCTCACTGGGTGCTCACACCTTCACGGTGATTGCGGTTTATGCGCCAAATGAGGGGCAGGAGAAGTTCTTCCACCAAGTGCTTGCTGAAGCAGCGGCGGCACCTGATAGACACGTTCTGGTTGGGGGGACCTCAATTTAGTTTTTGACAACCTACTTGACAGGTCAGCGCAGCGATCCACGCAGGCAGGCACTTTATCGGAGGGGGGACGGAACAGATTGTCAGAACTGGGTATGACGGACTTGTGGCGCTCCCTCCACCCGGACGACCGGGACTACACATATTATTCCAACGCCCACAAAACCTATGCGCGCCTAGATTATTTTCTAACATCCACTTCATTTAGAGCGCTGGCGTCAGGCGTTGAGATAGGAGTGGCAGCCCTTTCCGATCATGCACCACTCACAGCGGTGTTTACCTTTCCACCGGTGGGGCGCAGTGCCCGTTGCTGGAGGCTTAGGGACACGCTGCTGCACAGACAGGGGGTTGTGGCCAAGATCAAGGAAGCTATAGCTGAATACCTGGTACACAACACACCGACGGACACTTCACATGCAACACATTGGGCAGCACTCAAGGCAGTCATACGGGGCGAGTTCATTGCAATCGCGGCAGCAGACAATGCGGAGAGGGCCCGTAAGAGAGACGAGCTCTCTGCCCGCACGAAGGAATTGGAGCAGGTACACCAGAGGACCGGGGCGCCGCGGGTGTGGAAACAGTTGTGAGTGGCACGTCAACAGTTAGCAGCACTAGATCAAGATAGAGCAGAATACGCGGCACTACGGGTACGACATGCATACTACACGGGAGGCGACAGATGCGGGAGGCTGTTGGGTCGGGCACTCCGCGAACAGCAGCAACGACACTCGGTGCAGGAAATACACACGCAGGACGGAGTCACAGTGACGGAGGACGGAGCTATAGCGCAGGCATTTATTGACTTTTATACCACACTATACGAGGGGGCTGCTCTGGATCCAGCGGACGGGGCGGCCTTCCTGGACTCTGTGTCCATACCCGCTTTATCGATGGAACAATCAGAACTCCTTGACAGGGAGATCCGTCCTGAAGAAGTCATTGCCGCGATCTCCCCCCTCAAGCTGGCCAAGGCGCCGTGACCGGATGGCTTCACCGCCGCCTTTTACAAAACATTCTGCCCCCAGGTTGCTCCGTTGTTGACTGCCCTCTTTAATTCCTTCTCGGAGCCCGGCGCCATCCCAAGAGATCTGATGAGTGCCATGATCTCGGTCATTCCCAAACCGGGGAAGTACCGAACGCAATGCGGGGCCTACCACCCTATCTCGTTACTTAGCGTAGATCTGAAGCTTTACACCAGTATACTGTCGAAGCGGCTTAGCCCACTTATGCCTGATCTGATTGATCCGGACCAGGCCGGCTTTATACCGGAGCGCCAGACGGTCGACAACACAAAAAGAGCACTCCACTTAGTGGAACGAGCCTCCAGGTTGCCAGGAGAGTTCATGATGTTGGCAATTGATGCGGAGAAGGCCTTCGATCATGTCCACTGGCCGTACTTGGAACAGGTGCTCATCAAGGCAGGGTTAGGCGCGAGATTTCGTACGTGTGTTCTGAACTGCTATACCTTCCCCATGGCGTCGGTTCGGGTGAATGGCTGCTCATCGTCCGTATTCCCCGTCGAACGCGGAACTCGGCAGGGGTGTCCACTCTCGCCCCTGCTCTTCGCGCTGTATATTGGAACCCCTGGCACAGGCCATGCGCAGGCCATGCGATCGCATCCCTCCATTAAGGGGATTACATTCGGGGCTGATATCCACACGATTAGCTTATACGCTGATGACGTCTTGCTTTTCTTTGCTTCCCCTGCGGCATCCCTGCTGGCCGGGGCGGCCATCCTGGATGCGTTGGCGAAGGCCTCTGGCTTTAAGGTGAACATGACGAAATCAGTAGCACTTGACCTTTCCTTGGAGGCACACACGCGGGCCTCCCTAGAAGCACAATTCCCCTTCCAATGGGCAGACGGTGCAGTCCCCTACCTGGGCATACAAATGGCGGCCACGCTACCAGAAATGGTGCATCTCAACTACGCTAACCTTAGTCACACCATCCGCGCGGAGGTCGGGCGGTGGCGGCACCTCCCACTATCTTGGCTGGGCCGAGTGGCAGCAGTAAAGATGATAATCCTCCCGCAAGTAATATACATTTTTCGTGCTAGCCCGCTCCGTCCCCCGGAGGGATGGATTCGCCGCACGCAATCGTAGCTGGATCAGTTTGTGTTGAACGGGAAACGGCCCAGACTCAAGCTGAGGCTAGGGATGCTTCCCCCGGAGAGTGGTGGGCTGGGCCTGCCGGATTTGCGTCACTATTACCAGGCGACCCAACTCAGAACCCTAGTGGAATGGAGCAAATGGGAATCGGAGCGCCATTGGTTGTTCCAGGTCCAAGCGGTCGTGGGCGTCCACTCCAGGAGGTGCCTTTCCTGCAGCGACAACACCGACCCCCTAACCTATACGCCTCCTTCGTCACGAGGGTACCGCTAGAGGTATGGGATCGAACATGCTTCTTACACGACCTGACGACCTTCCCGTCTCCCCTCACACCCCTGTTAGAGAACCCTGACTTCGGCCCGGGTAGGGATGTCCAGGCCTTTGCACGGTGGCGCCCAGCAGGATGCCGATGCCTCTTTCACATGTATTCAGATGCGGGAGTGATGCCTTTTGAGGAATTCCGGAAGACCTATGACCTCCCGGAGGCTGAACACCTTAGTTATCTACAGGTCCGACATTGGGCGCTTCAACCCCAGATCTGTGGAGACGCTACACGCAAGCTCAGTAAATATGAATACTGGCTTCTCTCGCGCACCACAGATAAGCGACTCATTTCAGACATATATCGGCTCCTCTTGGACAGATACTCGCGCGTTTATAATGCAGGACGGGCTAGATGGGAGAGGGAACTGGGGCGGACTCTGCGCAACAAAGAATGGGAGGACATTTACTACAGCGCCACACACACGCGAGATGCGTGAGGTTTGGCACCTCACCCGAGATGCGTGAGGTTTAGCACCTCACCCGAGATGCGTGAGGTTTGGCACCTCACGCGAGATGCGTGAGGTTTGGCACCTCACCCGAGATGCGTGAGGTTTGGCACCTCACCCGAGATGCGTGAGGTTTGGCACCTCACCCGAGATGCGTGGGGTTTGGCACCTAACCCGAGATGCGTGAGGTTTGGCACCTCACCCGAGATGCGTGAGGTTTGGCACCTCACGCGAGATGCGTGAGGGTAGGCACCTCACGCGAAATGCGTGAGGGTTGGCACCTCACCCGAGATGCGTGAGGGTTGGCACCTCACGCCAGATGCGTGAGGGATGGCACCTCACGCGAGATGCGTGAGGTTTGGCACCTCACTCGAGATGCGTGAGGTTTGGCACCTCACCCGAGATGCGTGAGGTTTGGCACCTCACGCGAGATGCGTGAGGTTTGGCACCTCACGCGAGATGCGTGAGGTTTGGCACCTCACCCGAGATGCGTGAGGTTCGGCACGGGGCATGCCTACGATGATGTCAGCGGCCGTGCCCAGTTCCCCGTGCTCACTATTCAGCGTCTTTTGGTGAAGGGGGAAGAGGATCTTGGGGCTCCGTTTCTCTGCAAGGCCAGCTTTGTTCTTTTGATCGGTGGAGAGTTCTGGGTGCCTGAAATCTGCTACAACGCTCGCTGAGCTGCAGGAGGAGTTTAGAATCTGTAGAGACTTCTCTTCTTGATGGGTTCCCGGTGAGGCTAGGTTTTGGGGGGATTACCTGTCACTAACCCAGATTCAGAAGTAAAGTCAATCCATCAATCAGGAGTTTGTTAAAGTGCAACTACTCACCCGTAAGGGTCTCAAGGCGCTAGGGGTGGGGGGTGCAGGTTCCATTCCATCAAGGAGGGGGTCTGTCGAAGAGCCAAGTTTTGAGGTTTCTTGCGAAGATGGGGAGCGATGTTGTCTGTCTGAGGTGGAGTGTAAGGGCGTTCCATGCTTTGGCGGCGAGGAAGGAGAAGGAGAAGGAGCGGCCTCCCGATCTGGTCTTTCTGGTGCGGGGGACCACGGCGTAGGAGAGCTGGGCTGATCGTAGGGTCCTTTGGGAGTGCCTGGAATTTGAGCCGGCTGTTCAGGTATGCTGGTCCGGTGCCGTGGAGGGCCTTGTGTGCGTGGGTGAGCATCTTAAAGGTGATTCTCGCCTCGACGGGGAGCCAGTGGAGTGTGCGCAGGTGCTGAGAGATGTGGCAGTGTTTTGGCAGGTTGAGGACCAGTCTTGCGGCGGCGTTCTGGATGTTCTGTAGCTTGCGGATGATGATTTTGTTTATTCCGGCGTAGAGTGCGTTGCCGTAGTAGTCTGCTGGTGACCAGGGCGTGAGTGACTGTCTTTCGGTGTTCGAGGGGGATCCATTTGAAGGTCTTACGAAGGAGGCGGAGGGTGTGGAAGCAGGAAGATGAGACAGATTTGATCTGGCGGTCCATTTTGAGCTCGGAGTCCAGGATGATTCCCAGGTTGCGTGCGTGGTCTGTGGGGGTTGGCGGGTTTCCAAGGGCGGTGGGCCACCAGGTGTCACTCCAGGCGTCGGGGTTTGGGCCCATGATGAGTACTTCTGTTTTGTTGGTGTTTAGTTGTAGGCAGCTGTTTTTCATCCATTTGGCGACCACAAAGACTGCTGGGGTGGCGCTCCTGGTGTCAAAGCGATTTAAGGGGAAGCAGTTACACCGGGGGACAGAGGTTAAAGGGCGACTCCTATCCTGCAGGTTCTCACTGGGTGCTCACACCTTCACGGTGATTGCGGTTTATGCGCCAAATGAGGGCAGGAGAAGTTCTTCCACCAAGTGCTTACTGAAGCAGCGGCGGCACCTGATAGACACGTTCTGGTTGGGGGGACCTCAATTTAGTTTTTGACAACCTACTTGACAGGTCAGCGCAGAGATCCACGCAGGCAGGCACTTTATCGGAGGGGGGACGGAACAGATTGTCAGAACTGGGTATGACGGACTTGTGGCGCTCCCTCCACCCGGACGACCGGGACTACACATATTACTCCAACGCCCACAAAACCTATGCGCGCCTAGATTATTTTCTAACATCCACTTCATTTAGAGTGCTGGCGTCAGGCGTTGAGATAGGAGTGGCAGCCCTTTCCGATCATGCACCACTCACAGCGGTGTTTACCTTTCCACCGGTGGGGCGCAGTGCCCGTTGCTGGAGGCTTAGGGACACGCTGCTGCACAGACAGGGGGTTGTGGCCAAGATCAAGGAAGCTATAGCTGAATACCTGGTACACAACACACCGACGGACACTTCACATGCAACACATTGGGCAGCACTCAAGGCAGTCATACGGGGCGAGTTCATTGCAATCGCGGCAGCAGACAATGCGGAGAGGGCCCGTAAGAGAGACGAGCTCTCTGCCCGCACGAAGGAATTGGAGCAGGTACACCAGAGGACCGGGGCGCCGCAGGTGTGGAAACAGTTGTGAGTGGCACGTCAACAGTTAGCAGCACTAGATCAAGATAGAGCAGAATACGCGGCACTACGGGTACGACATGCATACTACACGGGAGGCGACAGATGCGGGAGGCTGTTGGGTCGGGCACTCCGCGAACAGCAGCAACGACACTCGGTGCAGGAAATACACACGCAGGACGGAGTCACAGTGACGGAGGACGGAGCTATAGCGCAGGCATTTATTGACTTTTATACCACACTATACGAGGGGGCTGCTCTGGATCCAGCGGACGGGGCGGCCTTCCTGGACTCTGTGTCCATACCCGCTTTATCGATGGAACAATCAGAACTCCTTGACAGGGAGATCCGTCCTGAAGAAGTCATTGCCGCGATCTCCCCCCTCAAGCTGGCCAAGGCGCCGTGACCGGATGGCTTCACCGCCGCCTTTTACAAAACATTCTGCCCCCAGGTTGCTCCGTTGTTGACTGCCCTCTTTAATTCCTTCTCGGAGCCCGGCGCCATCCCAAGAGATCTGATGAGTGCCATGATCTCGGTCATTCCCAAACCGGGGAAGTACCGAACGCAATGCGGGGCCTACCGCCCTATCTCGTTACTTAGCGTAGATCTGAAGCTTTACACCAGTATACTGTCGAAGCGGCTTAGCCCACTTATGCCTGATCTGATTGATCCGGACCAGGCCGGCTTTATACCGGAGCGCCAGACGGTCGACAACACAAAAAGAGCACTCCACTTAGTGGAACGAGCCTCCAGGTTGCCAGGAGAGTTCATGATGTTGGCAATTGATGCGGAGAAGGCCTTCGATCATGTCCACTGGCCGTACTTGGAACAGGTGCTCATCAAGGCAGGGTTAGGCGCGAGATTTCGTACGTGTGTTCTGAACTGCTATACCTTCCCCATGGCGTCGGTTCGGGTGAATGGCTGCTCATCGTCCGTATTCCCCGTCGAACGCGGAACTCGGCAGGGGTGTCCACTCTCGCCCCTGCTCTTCGCGCTGTATATTGGAACCCCTGGCACAGGCCATGCGCAGGCCATGCGATCGCATCCCTCCATTAAGGGGATTACATTCGGGGCTGATATCCACACGATTAGCTTATACGCTGATGACGTCTTGCTTTTCTTTGCTTCCCCTGCGGCATCCCTGCTGGCCGGGGCGGCCATCCTGGATGCGTTGGCGAAGGCCTCTGGCTTTAAGGTGAACATGACGAAATCAGTAGCACTTGACCTTTCCTTGGAGGCACACACGCGGGCCTCCCTAGAAGCACAATTCCCCTTCCAATGGGCAGACGGTGCAGTCCCCTACCTGGGCATACAAATGGCGGCCACGCTACCAGAAACGGTGCATCTCAACTACGCTAACCTTAGTCACACCATCCGCGCGGAGGTCGGGCGGTGGCGGCACCTCCCACTATCTTGGCTGGGCCGAGTGGCAGCAGTAAAGATGATAATCCTCCCGCAAGTAATATACATTTTTCGTGCTAGCCCGCTCCGTCCCCCGGAGGGATGGATTCGCCGCACGCAATCGTAGCTGGATCAGTTTGTGTTGAACGGGAAACGGCCCAGACTCAAGCTGAGGCTAGGGATGCTTCCCCCGGAGAGTGGTGGGCTGGGCCTGCCGGATTTGCGTCACTATTACCAGGCGACCCAACTCAGAACCCTAGTGGAATGGAGCAAATGGGAATCGGAGCGCCATTGGTTGTTCCAGGTCCAAGCGGTCGTGGGCGTCCACTCCAGGAGGTGCCTTTCCTGCAGCGACAACACCGACCCCCTAACCTATACGCCTCCTTCGTCACGAGGGTACCGCTAGAGGTATGGGATCGAACATGCTTCTTACACGACCTGACGACCTTCCCGTCTCCCCTCACACCCCTGTTAGAGAACCCTGACTTCGGCCCGGGTAGGGATGTCCAGGCCTTTGCACGGTGGCGCCCAGCAGGATGCCGATGCCTCTTTCACATGTATTCAGATGCAGGAGTGATGCCTTTTGAGGAATTCCGGAAGACCTATGACCTCCCGGAGGCTGAACACCTTAGTTATCTACAGGTCCGACATTGGGCGCTTCAACCCCAGATCCGTGGAGACGCTACACGCAAGCTCAGTAAATATGAATACTGGCTTCTCCCGCGCACCACAGATAAGCGACTCATTTCAGACATATATCGGCTCCTCTTGGACAGATACTCGCGCGTTTATAATGCAGGACGGGCTAGATGGGAGAGGGAACTGGGGCGGACTCTGCGCAACAAAGAATGGGAGGACATTTACTACAGCGCCACACACACACGAGATGCGGGAGGTTTGGCACCTCACGCAAGATACGTGAGATTCGGTATCTCAATCGGGATGCGTGAGGTTTGGCACCTCACCCGAGATGCGTGAGGTTTGGCACCTCACCCGAGATGCGTGAGGTTTGGCGCCTCACCCGAGATGCGTGAGGTTTGGCACCTCACCCGAGATGCGTGGGGTTTGGCACCTCACCCGAGATGCGTGAGGTTTGGCACCTCACCCGAGATGCGTGAGGTTTGGCACCTCACGCGAGATGCGTGAGGGTTGGCACCTCACGCGAGATGCGTGAGGTTTGGCACCTCACTCGAGATGCGTGAGGTTTTGCACCTCACCCGAGATGCGTGAGGTTTGGCACCTCACGCGAGATGCGTGAGGTTTGGCACCTCACCCGAGATGCGTGAGGTTCGGCACGGGGCATGCCTACGATGATGTCAGCGGCCGTGCCCAGTTCCCCGTGCTCACTATTCAGCGTCTTTTGGTGAAGGAGGAAGAGGATCTTGGGGCTCCGTTTCTCTGCAAGGCCAGCTTTGTTCTTTTGATCGGTGGAGAGTTCTGGGTGCCTGAAATCTGCTACAACGCTCGCTGAGCTGCAGGAGGAGTTTAGAATCTGTAGAGACTTCTCTTCTTGATGGGTTCCCGGTGAGGCTAGGTTTTGGGGGGATTACCTGTCACTAACCCAGATTCAGAAGTAAAGTCAATCCATCAATCAGGAGTTTGTTAAAGCGCAACTACTCACCCGTAAGAGTCTCAAGGCGCTAGGGGTGGGGGGTGCAGGTTCCATTCCATCAAGGAGGGGGTCTGTCGAAGAGCCAAGTTTTGAGGTTTCTTGCGAAGATGGGGAGCGATGTTGTCTGTCTGAGGTGGAGTGTAAGGGCGTTCCATGCTTTGGCGGCGAGGAAGGAGAAGGAGAAGGAGCGGCCTCCCGATCTGGTCTTTCTGGTGCGGGGGACCACGGCGTAGGAGAGCTGGGCTGATCGTAGGGTCCTTTAGGAGTGCCTGGAATTTGAGCCGGCTGTTCAGGTATGCTGGTCCGGTGCCGTGGAGGGCCTTGTGTGCGTGGGTGAGCATCTTAAAGGTGATTCTCGCCTCGATGGGGAGCCAGTGGAGTGTGCGCAGGTGCTGAGAGATGTGGCAGTGTTTTGGCAGGTTGAGGACCAGTCTTGCGGCGGCGTTCTGGATGTTCTGTAGCTTGCGGATGATGATTTTGTTTATTCCGGCGTAGAGTGCGTTGCCGTAGTAGTCTGCTGGTGACCAGGGCGTGAGTGACTGTCTTTCGGTGTTCGAGGGGGATCCGTTTGAAGGTCTTACGAAGGAGGCGGAGGGTGTGGAAGCAGGAAGATGAGACAGATTTGATCTGGCGGTCCATTTTGAGCTCGGAGTCCAGGATGATTCCCAGGTTGCGTGCGTGGTCTGTGGGGGTTGGCGGGTTTCCAAGGGCGGTGGGCCACCAGGTGTCGCTCCAGGCGTCGGGGTTTGGGCCCATGATGAGTACTTCTGTTTTGTTGGTGTTTAGTTGTAGGCAGCTGTTTTTCATCCATTTGGCGACCACAAAGACTGCTGGGGTGGCGCTCCTGGTGTCAAAGCGATTTAAGGGGAAGCAGTTACACCGGGGGACAGAGGTTAAAGGGCGACTCCTATCCTGCAGGTTCTCACTGGGTGCTCACACCTTCACGGTGATTGCGGTTTATGCGCCAAATGAGGGGCAGGAGAAGTTCTTCCACCAAGTGCTTACTGAAGCAGCGGCGGCACCTGATAGACACGTTCTGGTTGGGGGGATCTCAATTTAGTTTTTGACAACCTACTTGACAGGTCAGCGCAGCGATCCACGCAGGCAGGCACTTTATCGGAGGGGGGACGGAACAGATTGTCAGAACTGGGTATGACGGACTTGTGGCGCTCCCTCCACCCGGACGACCGGGACTACACATATTACTCCAACGCCCACAAAACCTATGCGCGCCTAGATTATTTTCTAACATCCACTTCATTTAGAGCGCTGGCGTCAGGCGTTGAGATAGGAGCGGCAGCCCTTTCCGATCATGCACCACTCACAGCGGTGTTTACCTTTCCACCGGTGGGGCGCAGTGCCCGTTGCTGGAGGCTTAGGGACACGCTGCTGCACAGACAGGGGGTTGTGGCCAAGATCAAGGAAGCTATAGCTGAATACCTGGTACACAACACACCGACGGACACTTCACATGCAACACATTGGGCAGCACTCAAGGCAGTCATACGGGGCGAGTTCATTGCAATCGCGGCAGCAGACAATGCGGAGAGGGCCCGTAAGAGAGACGAGCTCTCTGCCCGCACGAAGGAATTGGAGCAGGTACACCAGAGGACCGGGGCGCCGCGGGTGTGGAAACAGTTGTGAGTGGCACGTCAACAGTTAGCAGCACTAGATCAAGATAGAGCAGAATACGCGGCACTACGGGTACGACATGCATACTACACGGGAGGCGACAGATGCGGGAGGCTGTTGGGTCGGGCACTCCGCGAACAGCAGCAACAACACTCGGTGCAGGAAATACACACGCAGGACGGAGTCACAGTGACGGAGGACCGAGCTATAGCGCAGGCATTTATTGACTTTTATACCACACTATACGAGGGGGCTGCTCTGGATCCAGCGGACGGGGCGGCCAACTGGACTCTGTGTCCATACCCGCTTTATCGATGGAACAATCAGAACTCCTTGACAGGGAGATCCGTCCTGAAGAAGTCATTGCCGCGATCTCCCCCCTCAAGCTGGCCAAGGCGCCGTGACCGGATGGCTTCACCGCCGCCTTTTACAAAACATTCTGCCCCCAGGTTGCTCCGTTGTTGACTGCCCTCTTTAATTCCTTCTCGGAGCCCGGCGCCATCCCAAGAGATCTGATGAGTGCCATGATCTCGGTCATTCCCAAACCGGGGAAGTACCGAACGCAATGCGGGGCCTACCGCCCTATCTCGTTACTTAGCGTAGATCTGAAGCTTTACACCAGTATACTGTCGAAGCGGCTTAGCCCACTTATGCCTGATCTGATTGATCCGGACCAGGCCGGCTTTATACCGGAGCGCCAGACGGTCGACAACACAAAAAGAGCACTCCACTTAGTGGAACGAGCCTCCAGGTTGCCAGGAGAGTTCATGATGTTGGCAATTGATGCGGAGAAGGCCTTCGATCATGTCCACTGGCCGTACTTGGAACAGGTGCGCATCAAGGCAGGGTTAGGCGCGAGATTTCGTACGTGTGTTCTGAACTGCTATACCTTCCCCATGGCGTCGGTTCGGGTGAATGGCTGCTCATCGTCCGTATTCCCCGTCGAACGCGGAACTCGGCAGGGGTGTCCACTCTCGCCCCTGCTCTTCGCGCTGTATATGGAACCCCTGGCGCAGGCCATGCGATCGCATCCCTCCATTAAGGGGATTACATTCGGGGCTGATATCCACACGATTAGCTTATACGCTGATGACGTCTTGCTTTTCTTTGCTTCCCCTTCGGCATCCCTGCTGGCCGGGGTGGCCATCCTGGATGCGTTGGCGAAGGCCTCTGGCTTTAAGGTGAACATGACGAAATCAGTAGCACTTGACCTTTCCTTGGAGGCACACACGCGGGCCTCCCTAGAAGCACAATTCCCCTTCCAATGGGCAGACGGTGCAGTCCCCTACCTGGGCATACAAATGGCGGCCACGCTACCAGAAACGGTGCATCTCAACTACGCTAACCTTAGTCGCACCATCCGCGCGGAGGTCGGGCGGTGGCGGCACCTCCCACTATCTTGGCTGGGCCGAGTGGCAGCAGTAAAGATGATAATCCTCCCGCAAGTTTTATACATTTTTCGTGCTAGCCCGCTCCGTCCCCCAGAGGGATGGATTCGCCGCACGCAATCGGAGCTGGCTCAGTTTGTGTTGAACGGGAAACGGCCCAGACTCAAGCTGAGGCTAGGGATGCTTCCCCCGGAGAGTGGTGGGCTGGGCCTGCCGGATTTGCGTCACTATTACCAGGCGACCCAACTCAGAACCCTAGTGGAATGGAGGAAATGGGAATCGGAGCGCCATTGGTTGTTCCAGGTCCAAGCGGTCGTGGGCGTCCACTCCAGGAGGTGCCTTTCCTGCAGCGACAACACCGACCCCCTAACCTATACGCCTCCTTCGTCACGAGGGTACCGCTAGAGGTATGGGATCGAACATGCTTCTTACACGACCTGACGACCTTCCCGTCTCCCCTCACACCCCTGTTAGAGAACCCTGACTTCGGCCCGGGTAGGGATGTCCAGGCCTTTGCACGGTGGCGCCCAGCAGGATGCCGATGCCTCTTTCACATGTATTCAGATGCGGGAGTGATGCCTTTTGAGGAATTCCGGAAGACCTATGACCTCCCGGAGGCTGAACACCTTAGTTATCTACAGGTCCGACATTGGGCGCTTCAACCCCAGATCCGTGGAGACGCTACACGCAAGCTCAGTAAATATGAATACTGGCTTCTCTCGCGCACCACAGATAAGCGACTCATTTCAGACATATATCGGCTCCTCTTGGACAGATAATCGCGCGTTTATAATGCAGGACGGGCTAGATGGGAGAGGGAACTGGGGCGGACTCTGCGCAACAAAGAATGGGAGGACATTTACTACAGCGCCACACACACACGAGATGCGGGAGGTTTGGCACCTCACGCAAGATACGTGAGATTCGGTATCTCAATCGGGATGCGTGAGGTTTGGCACCTCACGCGAGATGCGTGAGGTTTGGCACCTCACCCGAGATGCGTGAGGTTTGGCACCTCACCCGAGATGCGTGAGGTTTGGCACCTCACCCGAGATGCGTGGGGTTTGGCACCTCACCCGAGATGCGTGAGGTTTGGCACCTCACCCGAGATGCGTGAGGTTTGGCACCTCACGCGAGATGCGTGAGGGTTGGCACCTCACGCGAAATGCGTGAGGGTTGGCACCTCACCCGAGATGCGTGAGGGTTGGCACCTCACGCCAGATGCGTGAGGTTTGGCACCTCACCCGAGATGCGTGAGGTTCGGCACGGGGCATGCCTACGATGATGTCAGCGGCCGTGCCCAGTTCCCCGTGCTCACTATTCAGCGTCTTTTGGTGAAGGGGGAAGAGGATCTTGGGGCTCCGTTTCTCTGCAAGGCCAGCTTTGTTCTTTTGATCGGTGGAGAGTTCTGGGTGCCTGAAATCTGCTACAACGCTCGCTGAGCTGCAGGAGGAGTTTAGAATCTGTAGAGACTTCTCTTCTTGATGGGTTCCCGGTGAGGCTAGGTTTTGGGGGGATTACCTGTCACTAACCCAGATTCAGAAGTAAAGTCAATCCATCAATCAGGAGTTTGTTAAAGTGCAACTACTCACCCGTAAGGGTCTCAAGGCGCTAGGGGTGGGGGGTGCAGGTTCCATTCCATCAAGGAGGGGGTCTGTCGAAGAGCCAAGTTTTGAGGTTTCTTGCGAAGATGGGGAGCGATGTTGTCTGTCTGAGGTGGAGTGTAAGGGCGTTCCATGCTTTGGCGGCGAGGAAGGAGAAGGAGAAGGAGCGGCCTCCCGATCTGGTCTTTCTGGTGCGGGGGACCACGGCGTAGGAGAGCTGGGCTGATCGTAGGGTCCTTTGGGAGTGCCTGGAATTTGAGCCGGCTGTTCAGGTATGCTGGTCCGGTGCCGTGGAGGGCCTTGTGTGCGTGGGTGAGCATCTTAAAGGTGATTCTCGCCTCGACGGGGAGCCAGTGGAGTGTGCGCAGGTGCTGAGAGATGTGGCAGTGTTTTGGCAGGTTGAGGACCAGTCTTGCGGCGGCGTTCTGGATGTTCTGTAGCTTGCGGATGATGATTTTGTTTATTCCGGCGTAGAGTGCGTTGCCGTAGTAGTCTGCTGGTGACCAGGGCGTGAGTGACTGTCTTTCGGTGTTAGAGGGGGATCCATTTGAAGGTCTTACGAAGGAGGCGGAGGGTGTGGAAGCAGGAAGATGAGACAGATTTGATCTGGCGGTCCATTTTGAGCTCGGAGTCCAGGATGATTCCCAGGTTGCGTGCGTGGTCTGTGGGGGTTGGCGGGTTTCCAAGGGCGGTGGGCCACCAGGTGTCGCTCCAGGCGTCGGGGTTTGGGCCCATGATGAGTACTTCTGTTTTGTTGGTGTTTAGTTGTAGGCAGCTGTTTTTCATCCATTTGGCGACCACAAAGACTGCTGGGGTGGCGCTCCTGGTGTCAAAGCGATTTAAGGGGAAGCAGTTACACCGGGGGACAGAGGTTAAAGGGCGACTCCTATCCTGCAGGTTCTCACTGGGTGCTCACACCTTCACGGTGATTGCGGTTTATGCGCCAAATGAGGGGCAGGAGAAGTTCTTCCACCAAGTGCTTACTGAAGCAGCGGCGGCACCTGATAGACACGTTCTGGTTGGGGGGACCTCAATTTAGTTTTTGACAACCTACTTGACAGGTCAGCGCAGCGATCCACGCAGGCAGGCACTTTATCGGAGGGGGGACGGAACAGATTGTCAGAACTGGGTATGACGGACTTGTGGCGCTCCCTCCACCCGGACGACCGGGACTACACATATTACTCCAACGCCCACAAAACCTATGCGCGCCTAGATTATTTTCTAACATCCACTTCATTTAGAGCGCTGGCGTCAGGCGTTGAGATAGGAGCGGCAGCCCTTTCCGATCATGCACCACTCACAGCGGTGTTTACCTTTCCACCGGTGGGGCGCAGTGCCCGTTGCTGGAGGCTTAGGGACACGCTGCTGCACAGACAGGGGGTTGTGGCCAAGATCAAGGAAGCTATAGCTGAATACCTGGTACACAACACACCGACGGACACTTCACATGCAACACATTGGGCAGCACTCAAGGCAGTCATACGGGGCGAGTTCATTGCAATCGCGGCAGCAGACAATGCGGAGAGGGCCCGTAAGAGAGACGAGCTCTCTGCCCGCACGAAGGAATTGGAGCAGGTACACCAGAGGACCGGGGCGCCGCGGGTGTGGAAACAGTTGTGAGTGGCACGTCAACAGTTAGCAGCACTAGATCAAGATAGAGCAGAATACGCGGCACTACGGGTACGACATGCATACTACACGGGAGGCGACAGATGCGGGAGGCTGTTGGGTCGGGCACTCCGCGAACAGCAGCAACGACACTCGGTGCAGGAAATACACACGCAGGACGGAGTCACAGTGACGGAGGACGGAGCTATAGCGCAGGCATTTATTGACTTTTATACCACACTATACGAGGGGGCTGCTCTGGTTCCAGCGGACGGGGCGGCCTTCCTGGACTCTGTGGCCATACCCGCTTTATCGATGGAACAATCAGAACTCCTTGACAGGGAGATCCGTCCTGAAGAAGTCATTGCCGCGATCTCCCCCCTCAAGCTGGCCAAGGCGCCGTGACCGGATGGCTTCACCGCCGCCTTTTACAAAACATTCTGCCCCCAGGTTGCTCCGTTGTTGACTGCCCTCTTTAATTCCTTCTCGGAGCCCGGCGCCATCCCAAGAGATCTGATGAGTGCCATGATCTCGGTCATTCCCAAACCGGGGAAGTACCGAACGCAATGCGGGGCCTACCGCCCTATCTCGTTACTTAGCGTACATCTGAAGCTTTACACCAGTATACTGTCGAAGCGGCTTAGCCTACTTATGCCTGATCTGATTGATCCGGACCAGGCCGGCTTTATACCGGAGCGCCAGACGGTCGACAACACAAAAAGAGCACTCCACTTAGTGGAACGAGCCTCCAGGTTGCCAGGAGAGTTCATGATGTTGGCAATTGATGCGGAGAAGGCCTTCGATCATGTCCACTGGCCGTACTTGGAACAGGTGCTCATCAAGGCAGGGTTAGGCGCGAGATTTCGTACGTGTGTTCTGAACTGCTATACCTTCCCCATGGCGTCGGTTCGGGTGAATGGCTGCTCATCGTCCGTATTCCCCGTCGAACGCGGAACTCGGCAGGGGTGTCCACTCTCGCCCCTGCTCTTCGCGCTGTATATTGGAACCCCTGGCGCAGGCCATGCGCAGGCCATGCGATCGCATCCCTCCATTAAGGGGATTACATTCGGGGCTGATATCCACACGATTAGCTTATACGCTGATGACGTCTTGCTTTTCTTTGCTTCCCCTGCGGCATCCCTGCTGGCCGGGGCGGCCATCCTGGATGCGTTGGCGAAGGCCTCTGGCTTTAAGGTGAACATGACGAAATCAGTAGCACTTGACCTTTCCTTGGAGGCACACACGCGGGCCTCCCTAGAAGCACAATTCCCCTTCCAATGGGCAGACGGTGCAGTCCCTTACCTGGGCATACAAATGGCGGCCACGCTACCAGAAACGGTGCATCTCAACTACGCTAACCTTAGTCGCACCATCCGCGCGGAGGTCGGGCGGTGGCGGCACCTCCCACTATCTTGGCTGGGCCGAGTGGCAGCAGTAAAGATGATAATCCTCGCGCAAGTTTTATACATTTTTCGTGCTAGCCCGCTCCGTCCCCCGGAGGGATGGATTCGCCGCACGCAATCGGAGCTGGCTCAGTTTGTGTTGAACGGGAAACGGCCCAGACTCAAGCTGAGGCTAGGGATGCTTCCCCCAGAGAGTGGTGGGCTGGGCCTGCCGGATTTGCGTCACTATTACCAGGCGACCCAACTCAGAACCCTAGTGGAATGGAGCAAATGGGAATCGGAGCGCCATTGGTTGTTCCAGGTCCAAGCGGTCGTGGGCGTCCACTCCAGGAGGTGCCTTTCCTGCAGCGACAACACCGACCCCCTAACCTATACGCCTCCTTCGTCACGAGGGTACCGCTAGAGGTATGGGATCGAACATGCTTCTTACACGACCTGACGACCTTCCCGTCTCCCCTCACACCCCTGTTAGAGAACCCTGACTTCGGCCCGGGTAGGGATGTCCAGGCCTTTGCACGGTGGCGCCCAGCAGGATGCCGATGCCTCTTTCACATGTATTCAGATGCAGGAGTGATGCCTTTTGAGGAATTCCGGAAGACCTATGACCTCCCGGAGGCTGAACACCTTAGTTATCTACAGGTCCGACATTGGGCGCTTCAACCCCAGATCCGTGGAGACGCTACACGCAAGCTCAGTAAATATGAATACTGGCTTCTCTCGCGCACCACAGATAAGCGACTCATTTCAGACATATATCGGCTCCTCTTGGACAGATACTCGCGCGTTTATAATGCAGGACGGGCTAGATGGGAGAGGGAATTGGGGCGGACTCTGCGCAACAAAGAATGGGAGGACATTTACTACAGCGCCACACACACACGAGATGCGGGAGGTTTGGCACCTCACGCAAGATACGTGAGATTCGGTATCTCAATCGGGATGCGTGAGGTTTGGCACCTCACCCGAGATGCGTGAGGTTTGGCACCTCACCCGAGATGCATGAGGTTTGGCACCTCACGCGAGATGCGTGAGGTTTTGACCTCACCCGAGATGCGTGAGGTTTTGACCTCACCCGAGATGCGTGAGGTTTGGCACCTCACCCGAGATGCGTGAGGTTTGGCACCTCACCCGAGATGCGTGGGGTTTGGCACCTCACGCGAGATGCGTGAGGTTTGGCACCTCACTCGAGATGCGTGAGGATTGGCACCTCACCCGAGATGCGTGAGGTTTGGCACCTCACGCGAGATGCGTGAGGTTTGGCACCTCACGCGAGATGCGTGAGGGTTGGCACCTCACGCGAGATGCGTGAGGGTTGGCACCTCACGCGAAATGCGTGAGGGTTGGCACCTCACCCGAGATGCGTGAGGGTTGGCACCTCACGCCAGATGCGTGAGGGTTGGCACCTCACGCGAGATGCGTGAGGTTTGGAACCTCACTCGAGATGCGTGAGGTTTGGCACCTCACCCGAGATGCGTGAGGTTTGGCACCTCACGCGAGATGCGTGAGGTTTGGCACCTCACGCGAGATGCGTGAGGTTTGGCACCTCACCCGAGATGCGTGAGGTTCGGCACGGGGCATGCCTACGATGATGTCAGCGGCCGTGCCCAGTTCCCCGTGCTCACTATTCAGCGTCTTTTGGTGAAGGAGGAAGAGGATCTTGGGGCTCCGTTTCTCTGCAAGGCCAGCTTTGTTCTTTTGATCGGTGGAGAGTTCTGGGTGCCTGAAATCTGCTACAACGCTCGCTGAGCTGCAGGAGGAGTTTAGAATCTGTAGAGACTTCTCTTCTTGATGGGTTCCCGGTGAGGCTAGGTTTTGGGGGGATTACCTGTCACTAACCCAGATTCAGAAGTAAAGTCAATCCATCAATCAGGAGTTTGTTAAAGTGCAACTACTCACCCGTAAGGGTCTCAAGGCGCTAGGGGTGGGGGGTGCAGGTTCCATTCCATCAAGGAGGGGGTCTGTCGAAGAGCCAAGTTTTGAGGTTTCTTGCGAAGATGGGGAGCGATGTTGTCTGTCTGAGGTGGAGTGTAAGGGCGTTCCATGCTTTGGCGGCGAGGAAGGAGAAGGAGAAGGAGCGGCCTCCCGATCTGGTCTTTCTGGTGCGGGGGACCACGGCGTAGGAGAGCTGGGCTGATCGTAGGGTCCTTTGGGAGTGCCTGGAATTTGAGCCGGCTGTTCAGGTATGCTGGTCCGGTGCCGTGGAGGGCCTTGTGTGCGTGGGTGAGCATCTTAAAGGTGATTCTCGCCTCGACGGGGAGCCAGTGGAGTGTGCGCAGGTGCTGAGAGATGTGGCAGTGTTTTGGCAGGTTGAGGACCAGTCTTGCGGCGGCGTTCTGGATGTTCTGTAGCTTGCGGATGATGATTTTGTTTATTCCGGCGTAGAGTGCGTTGCCGTAGTAGTCTGCTGGTGACCAGGGCGTGAGTGACTGTCTTTCGGTGTTCGAGGGGGATCCATTTGAAGGTCTTACGAAGGAGGCGGAGGGTGTGGAAGCAGGAAGATGAGACAGATTTGATCTGGCGGTCCATTTTGAGCTCGGAGTCCAGGATGATTCCCAGGTTGCGTGCGTGGTCTGTGGGGGTTGGCGGGTTTCCAAGGGCGGTGGGCCACCAGGTGTCGCTCCAGGCGTCGGGGTTTGGGCCCATGATGAGTACTTCTGTTTTGTTGGTGTTTAGTTGTAGGCAGCTGTTTTTCATCCATTTGGCGACCACAAAGACTGCTGGGGTGGCGCTCCTGGTGTCAAAGCGATTTAAGGGGAAGCAGTTACACCGGGGGACAGAGGTTAAAGGGCGACTCCTATCCTGCAGGTTCTCACTGGGTGCTCACACCTTCACGGTGATTGCGGTTTATGCGCCAAATGAGGGGCAGGAGAAGTTCTTCCACCAAGTGCTTGCTGAAGCAGCGGCGGCACCTGATAGACACGTTCTGGTTGGGGGGACCTCAATTTAGTTTTTGACAACCTACTTGACAGGTCAGCGCAGCGATCCACGCAGGCAGGCACTTTATCGGAGGGGGGACGGAACAGATTGTCAGAACTGGGTATGACGGACTTGTGGCGCTCCCTCCACCCGGACGACCGGGACTACACATATTATTCCAACGCCCACAAAACCTATGCGCGCCTAGATTATTTTCTAACATCCACTTCATTTAGAGCGCTGGCGTCAGGCGTTGAGATAGGAGTGGCAGCCCTTTCCGATCATGCACCACTCACAGCGGTGTTTACCTTTCCACCGGTGGGGCGCAGTGCCCGTTGCTGGAGGCTTAGGGACACGCTGCTGCACAGACAGGGGGTTGTGGCCAAGATCAAGGAAGCTATAGCTGAATACCTGGTACACAACACACCGACGGACACTTCACATGCAACACATTGGGCAGCACTCAAGGCAGTCATACGGGGCGAGTTCATTGCAATCGCGGCAGCAGACAATGCGGAGAGGGCCCGTAAGAGAGACGAGCTCTCTGCCCGCACGAAGGAATTGGAGCAGGTACACCAGAGGACCGGGGCGCCGCGGGTGTGGAAACAGTTGTGAGTGGCACGTCAACAGTTAGCAGCACTAGATCAAGATAGAGCAGAATACGCGGCACTACGGGTACGACATGCATACTACACGGGAGGCGACAGATGCGGGAGGCTGTTGGGTCGGGCACTCCGCGAACAGCAGCAACGACACTCGGTGCAGGAAATACACACGCAGGACGGAGTCACAGTGACGGAGGACGGAGCTATAGCGCAGGCATTTATTGACTTTTATACCACACTATACGAGGGGGCTGCTCTGGATCCAGCGGACGGGGCGGCCTTCCTGGACTCTGTGTCCATACCCGCTTTATCGATGGAACAATCAGAACTCCTTGACAGGGAGATCCGTCCTGAAGAAGTCATTGCCGCGATCTCCCCCCTCAAGCTGGCCAAGGCGCCGTGACCGGATGGCTTCACCGCCGCCTTTTACAAAACATTCTGCCCCCAGGTTGCTCCGTTGTTGACTGCCCTCTTTAATTCCTTCTCGGAGCCCGGCGCCATCCCAAGAGATCTGATGAGTGCCATGATCTCGGTCATTCCCAAACCGGGGAAGTACCGAACGCAATGCGGGGCCTACCACCCTATCTCGTTACTTAGCGTAGATCTGAAGCTTTACACCAGTATACTGTCGAAGCGGCTTAGCCCACTTATGCCTGATCTGATTGATCCGGACCAGGCCGGCTTTATACCGGAGCGCCAGACGGTCGACAACACAAAAAGAGCACTCCACTTAGTGGAACGAGCCTCCAGGTTGCCAGGAGAGTTCATGATGTTGGCAATTGATGCGGAGAAGGCCTTCGATCATGTCCACTGGCCGTACTTGGAACAGGTGCTCATCAAGGCAGGGTTAGGCGCGAGATTTCGTACGTGTGTTCTGAACTGCTATACCTTCCCCATGGCGTCGGTTCGGGTGAATGGCTGCTCATCGTCCGTATTCCCCGTCGAACGCGGAACTCGGCAGGGGTGTCCACTCTCGCCCCTGCTCTTCGCGCTGTATATTGGAACCCCTGGCACAGGCCATGCGCAGGCCATGCGATCGCATCCCTCCATTAAGGGGATTACATTCGGGGCTGATATCCACACGATTAGCTTATACGCTGATGACGTCTTGCTTTTCTTTGCTTCCCCTGCGGCATCCCTGCTGGCCGGGGCGGCCATCCTGGATGCGTTGGCGAAGGCCTCTGGCTTTAAGGTGAACATGACGAAATCAGTAGCACTTGACCTTTCCTTGGAGGCACACACGCGGGCCTCCCTAGAAGCACAATTCCCCTTCCAATGGGCAGACGGTGCAGTCCCCTACCTGGGCATACAAATGGCGGCCACGCTACCAGAAATGGTGCATCTCAACTACGCTAACCTTAGTCACACCATCCGCGCGGAGGTCGGGCGGTGGCGGCACCTCCCACTATCTTGGCTGGGCCGAGTGGCAGCAGTAAAGATGATAATCCTCCCGCAAGTAATATACATTTTTCGTGCTAGCCCGCTCCGTCCCCCGGAGGGATGGATTCGCCGCACGCAATCGTAGCTGGATCAGTTTGTGTTGAACGGGAAACGGCCCAGACTCAAGCTGAGGCTAGGGATGCTTCCCCCGGAGAGTGGTGGGCTGGGCCTGCCGGATTTGCGTCACTATTACCAGGCGACCCAACTCAGAACCCTAGTGGAATGGAGCAAATGGGAATCGGAGCGCCATTGGTTGTTCCAGGTCCAAGCGGTCGTGGGCGTCCACTCCAGGAGGTGCCTTTCCTGCAGCGACAACACCGACCCCCTAACCTATACGCCTCCTTCGTCACGAGGGTACCGCTAGAGGTATGGGATCGAACATGCTTCTTACACGACCTGACGACCTTCCCGTCTCCCCTCACACCCCTGTTAGAGAACCCTGACTTCGGCCCGGGTAGGGATGTCCAGGCCTTTGCACGGTGGCGCCCAGCAGGATGCCGATGCCTCTTTCACATGTATTCAGATGCGGGAGTGATGCCTTTTGAGGAATTCCGGAAGACCTATGACCTCCCGGAGGCTGAACACCTTAGTTATCTACAGGTCCGACATTGGGCGCTTCAACCCCAGATCTGTGGAGACGCTACACGCAAGCTCAGTAAATATGAATACTGGCTTCTCTCGCGCACCACAGATAAGCGACTCATTTCAGACATATATCGGCTCCTCTTGGACAGATACTCGCGCGTTTATAATGCAGGACGGGCTAGATGGGAGAGGGAACTGGGGCGGACTCTGCGCAACAAAGAATGGGAGGACATTTACTACAGCGCCACACACACGCGAGATGCGTGAGGTTTGGCACCTCACCCGAGATGCGTGAGGTTTAGCACCTCACCCGAGATGCGTGAGGTTTGGCACCTCACGCGAGATGCGTGAGGTTTGGCACCTCACCCGAGATGCGTGAGGTTTGGCACCTCACCCGAGATGCGTGAGGTTTGGCACCTCACCCGAGATGCGTGGGGTTTGGCACCTAACCCGAGATGCGTGAGGTTTGGCACCTCACCCGAGATGCGTGAGGTTTGGCACCTCACGCGAGATGCGTGAGGGTAGGCACCTCACGCGAAATGCGTGAGGGTTGGCACCTCACCCGAGATGCGTGAGGGTTGGCACCTCACGCCAGATGCGTGAGGGATGGCACCTCACGCGAGATGCGTGAGGTTTGGCACCTCACTCGAGATGCGTGAGGTTTGGCACCTCACCCGAGATGCGTGAGGTTTGGCACCTCACGCGAGATGCGTGAGGTTTGGCACCTCACGCGAGATGCGTGAGGTTTGGCACCTCACCCGAGATGCGTGAGGTTCGGCACGGGGCATGCCTACGATGATGTCAGCGGCCGTGCCCAGTTCCCCGTGCTCACTATTCAGCGTCTTTTGGTGAAGGGGGAAGAGGATCTTGGGGCTCCGTTTCTCTGCAAGGCCAGCTTTGTTCTTTTGATCGGTGGAGAGTTCTGGGTGCCTGAAATCTGCTACAACGCTCGCTGAGCTGCAGGAGGAGTTTAGAATCTGTAGAGACTTCTCTTCTTGATGGGTTCCCGGTGAGGCTAGGTTTTGGGGGGATTACCTGTCACTAACCCAGATTCAGAAGTAAAGTCAATCCATCAATCAGGAGTTTGTTAAAGTGCAACTACTCACCCGTAAGGGTCTCAAGGCGCTAGGGGTGGGGGGTGCAGGTTCCATTCCATCAAGGAGGGGGTCTGTCGAAGAGCCAAGTTTTGAGGTTTCTTGCGAAGATGGGGAGCGATGTTGTCTGTCTGAGGTGGAGTGTAAGGGCGTTCCATGCTTTGGCGGCGAGGAAGGAGAAGGAGAAGGAGCGGCCTCCCGATCTGGTCTTTCTGGTGCGGGGGACCACGGCGTAGGAGAGCTGGGCTGATCGTAGGGTCCTTTGGGAGTGCCTGGAATTTGAGCCGGCTGTTCAGGTATGCTGGTCCGGTGCCGTGGAGGGCCTTGTGTGCGTGGGTGAGCATCTTAAAGGTGATTCTCGCCTCGACGGGGAGCCAGTGGAGTGTGCGCAGGTGCTGAGAGATGTGGCAGTGTTTTGGCAGGTTGAGGACCAGTCTTGCGGCGGCGTTCTGGATGTTCTGTAGCTTGCGGATGATGATTTTGTTTATTCCGGCGTAGAGTGCGTTGCCGTAGTAGTCTGCTGGTGACCAGGGCGTGAGTGACTGTCTTTCGGTGTTCGAGGGGGATCCATTTGAAGGTCTTACGAAGGAGGCGGAGGGTGTGGAAGCAGGAAGATGAGACAGATTTGATCTGGCGGTCCATTTTGAGCTCGGAGTCCAGGATGATTCCCAGGTTGCGTGCGTGGTCTGTGGGGGTTGGCGGGTTTCCAAGGGCGGTGGGCCACCAGGTGTCACTCCAGGCGTCGGGGTTTGGGCCCATGATGAGTACTTCTGTTTTGTTGGTGTTTAGTTGTAGGCAGCTGTTTTTCATCCATTTGGCGACCACAAAGACTGCTGGGGTGGCGCTCCTGGTGTCAAAGCGATTTAAGGGGAAGCAGTTACACCGGGGGACAGAGGTTAAAGGGCGACTCCTATCCTGCAGGTTCTCACTGGGTGCTCACACCTTCACGGTGATTGCGGTTTATGCGCCAAATGAGGGCAGGAGAAGTTCTTCCACCAAGTGCTTACTGAAGCAGCGGCGGCACCTGATAGACACGTTCTGGTTGGGGGGACCTCAATTTAGTTTTTGACAACCTACTTGACAGGTCAGCGCAGAGATCCACGCAGGCAGGCACTTTATCGGAGGGGGGACGGAACAGATTGTCAGAACTGGGTATGACGGACTTGTGGCGCTCCCTCCACCCGGACGACCGGGACTACACATATTACTCCAACGCCCACAAAACCTATGCGCGCCTAGATTATTTTCTAACATCCACTTCATTTAGAGTGCTGGCGTCAGGCGTTGAGATAGGAGTGGCAGCCCTTTCCGATCATGCACCACTCACAGCGGTGTTTACCTTTCCACCGGTGGGGCGCAGTGCCCGTTGCTGGAGGCTTAGGGACACGCTGCTGCACAGACAGGGGGTTGTGGCCAAGATCAAGGAAGCTATAGCTGAATACCTGGTACACAACACACCGACGGACACTTCACATGCAACACATTGGGCAGCACTCAAGGCAGTCATACGGGGCGAGTTCATTGCAATCGCGGCAGCAGACAATGCGGAGAGGGCCCGTAAGAGAGACGAGCTCTCTGCCCGCACGAAGGAATTGGAGCAGGTACACCAGAGGACCGGGGCGCCGCAGGTGTGGAAACAGTTGTGAGTGGCACGTCAACAGTTAGCAGCACTAGATCAAGATAGAGCAGAATACGCGGCACTACGGGTACGACATGCATACTACACGGGAGGCGACAGATGCGGGAGGCTGTTGGGTCGGGCACTCCGCGAACAGCAGCAACGACACTCGGTGCAGGAAATACACACGCAGGACGGAGTCACAGTGACGGAGGACGGAGCTATAGCGCAGGCATTTATTGACTTTTATACCACACTATACGAGGGGGCTGCTCTGGATCCAGCGGACGGGGCGGCCTTCCTGGACTCTGTGTCCATACCCGCTTTATCGATGGAACAATCAGAACTCCTTGACAGGGAGATCCGTCCTGAAGAAGTCATTGCCGCGATCTCCCCCCTCAAGCTGGCCAAGGCGCCGTGACCGGATGGCTTCACCGCCGCCTTTTACAAAACATTCTGCCCCCAGGTTGCTCCGTTGTTGACTGCCCTCTTTAATTCCTTCTCGGAGCCCGGCGCCATCCCAAGAGATCTGATGAGTGCCATGATCTCGGTCATTCCCAAACCGGGGAAGTACCGAACGCAATGCGGGGCCTACCGCCCTATCTCGTTACTTAGCGTAGATCTGAAGCTTTACACCAGTATACTGTCGAAGCGGCTTAGCCCACTTATGCCTGATCTGATTGATCCGGACCAGGCCGGCTTTATACCGGAGCGCCAGACGGTCGACAACACAAAAAGAGCACTCCACTTAGTGGAACGAGCCTCCAGGTTGCCAGGAGAGTTCATGATGTTGGCAATTGATGCGGAGAAGGCCTTCGATCATGTCCACTGGCCGTACTTGGAACAGGTGCTCATCAAGGCAGGGTTAGGCGCGAGATTTCGTACGTGTGTTCTGAACTGCTATACCTTCCCCATGGCGTCGGTTCGGGTGAATGGCTGCTCATCGTCCGTATTCCCCGTCGAACGCGGAACTCGGCAGGGGTGTCCACTCTCGCCCCTGCTCTTCGCGCTGTATATTGGAACCCCTGGCACAGGCCATGCGCAGGCCATGCGATCGCATCCCTCCATTAAGGGGATTACATTCGGGGCTGATATCCACACGATTAGCTTATACGCTGATGACGTCTTGCTTTTCTTTGCTTCCCCTGCGGCATCCCTGCTGGCCGGGGCGGCCATCCTGGATGCGTTGGCGAAGGCCTCTGGCTTTAAGGTGAACATGACGAAATCAGTAGCACTTGACCTTTCCTTGGAGGCACACACGCGGGCCTCCCTAGAAGCACAATTCCCCTTCCAATGGGCAGACGGTGCAGTCCCCTACCTGGGCATACAAATGGCGGCCACGCTACCAGAAACGGTGCATCTCAACTACGCTAACCTTAGTCACACCATCCGCGCGGAGGTCGGGCGGTGGCGGCACCTCCCACTATCTTGGCTGGGCCGAGTGGCAGCAGTAAAGATGATAATCCTCCCGCAAGTAATATACATTTTTCGTGCTAGCCCGCTCCGTCCCCCGGAGGGATGGATTCGCCGCACGCAATCGTAGCTGGATCAGTTTGTGTTGAACGGGAAACGGCCCAGACTCAAGCTGAGGCTAGGGATGCTTCCCCCGGAGAGTGGTGGGCTGGGCCTGCCGGATTTGCGTCACTATTACCAGGCGACCCAACTCAGAACCCTAGTGGAATGGAGCAAATGGGAATCGGAGCGCCATTGGTTGTTCCAGGTCCAAGCGGTCGTGGGCGTCCACTCCAGGAGGTGCCTTTCCTGCAGCGACAACACCGACCCCCTAACCTATACGCCTCCTTCGTCACGAGGGTACCGCTAGAGGTATGGGATCGAACATGCTTCTTACACGACCTGACGACCTTCCCGTCTCCCCTCACACCCCTGTTAGAGAACCCTGACTTCGGCCCGGGTAGGGATGTCCAGGCCTTTGCACGGTGGCGCCCAGCAGGATGCCGATGCCTCTTTCACATGTATTCAGATGCAGGAGTGATGCCTTTTGAGGAATTCCGGAAGACCTATGACCTCCCGGAGGCTGAACACCTTAGTTATCTACAGGTCCGACATTGGGCGCTTCAACCCCAGATCCGTGGAGACGCTACACGCAAGCTCAGTAAATATGAATACTGGCTTCTCCCGCGCACCACAGATAAGCGACTCATTTCAGACATATATCGGCTCCTCTTGGACAGATACTCGCGCGTTTATAATGCAGGACGGGCTAGATGGGAGAGGGAACTGGGGCGGACTCTGCGCAACAAAGAATGGGAGGACATTTACTACAGCGCCACACACACACGAGATGCGGGAGGTTTGGCACCTCACGCAAGATACGTGAGATTCGGTATCTCAATCGGGATGCGTGAGGTTTGGCACCTCACCCGAGATGCGTGAGGTTTGGCACCTCACCCGAGATGCGTGAGGTTTGGCGCCTCACCCGAGATGCGTGAGGTTTGGCACCTCACCCGAGATGCGTGGGGTTTGGCACCTCACCCGAGATGCGTGAGGTTTGGCACCTCACCCGAGATGCGTGAGGTTTGGCACCTCACGCGAGATGCGTGAGGGTTGGCACCTCACGCGAGATGCGTGAGGTTTGGCACCTCACTCGAGATGCGTGAGGTTTTGCACCTCACCCGAGATGCGTGGGGTTTGGCACCTCACGCGAGATGCGTGAGGTTTGGCACCTCACCCGAGATGCGTGAGGTTCGGCACGGGGCATGCCTACGATGATGTCAGCGGCCGTGCCCAGTTCCCCGTGCTCACTATTCAGCGTCTTTTGGTGAAGGAGGAAGAGGATCTTGGGGCTCCGTTTCTCTGCAAGGCCAGCTTTGTTCTTTTGATCGGTGGAGAGTTCTGGGTGCCTGAAATCTGCTACAACGCTCGCTGAGCTGCAGGAGGAGTTTAGAATCTGTAGAGACTTCTCTTCTTGATGGGTTCCCGGTGAGGCTAGGTTTTGGGGGGATTACCTGTCACTAACCCAGATTCAGAAGTAAAGTCAATCCATCAATCAGGAGTTTGTTAAAGCGCAACTACTCACCCGTAAGAGTCTCAAGGCGCTAGGGGTGGGGGGTGCAGGTTCCATTCCATCAAGGAGGGGGTCTGTCGAAGAGCCAAGTTTTGAGGTTTCTTGCGAAGATGGGGAGCGATGTTGTCTGTCTGAGGTGGAGTGTAAGGGCGTTCCATGCTTTGGCGGCGAGGAAGGAGAAGGAGAAGGAGCGGCCTCCCGATCTGGTCTTTCTGGTGCGGGGGACCACGGCGTAGGAGAGCTGGGCTGATCGTAGGGTCCTTTAGGAGTGCCTGGAATTTGAGCCGGCTGTTCAGGTATGCTGGTCCGGTGCCGTGGAGGGCCTTGTGTGCGTGGGTGAGCATCTTAAAGGTGATTCTCGCCTCGATGGGGAGCCAGTGGAGTGTGCGCAGGTGCTGAGAGATGTGGCAGTGTTTTGGCAGGTTGAGGACCAGTCTTGCGGCGGCGTTCTGGATGTTCTGTAGCTTGCGGATGATGATTTTGTTTATTCCGGCGTAGAGTGCGTTGCCGTAGTAGTCTGCTGGTGACCAGGGCGTGAGTGACTGTCTTTCGGTGTTCGAGGGGGATCCGTTTGAAGGTCTTACGAAGGAGGCGGAGGGTGTGGAAGCAGGAAGATGAGACAGATTTGATCTGGCGGTCCATTTTGAGCTCGGAGTCCAGGATGATTCCCAGGTTGCGTGCGTGGTCTGTGGGGGTTGGCGGGTTTCCAAGGGCGGTGGGCCACCAGGTGTCGCTCCAGGCGTCGGGGTTTGGGCCCATGATGAGTACTTCTGTTTTGTTGGTGTTTAGTTGTAGGCAGCTGTTTTTCATCCATTTGGCGACCACAAAGACTGCTGGGGTGGCGCTCCTGGTGTCAAAGCGATTTAAGGGGAAGCAGTTACACCGGGGGACAGAGGTTAAAGGGCGACTCCTATCCTGCAGGTTCTCACTGGGTGCTCACACCTTCACGGTGATTGCGGTTTATGCGCCAAATGAGGGGCAGGAGAAGTTCTTCCACCAAGTGCTTACTGAAGCAGCGGCGGCACCTGATAGACACGTTCTGGTTGGGGGGATCTCAATTTAGTTTTTGACAACCTACTTGACAGGTCAGCGCAGCGATCCACGCAGGCAGGCACTTTATCGGAGGGGGGACGGAACAGATTGTCAGAACTGGGTATGACGGACTTGTGGCGCTCCCTCCACCCGGACGACCGGGACTACACATATTACTCCAACGCCCACAAAACCTATGCGCGCCTAGATTATTTTCTAACATCCACTTCATTTAGAGCGCTGGCGTCAGGCGTTGAGATAGGAGCGGCAGCCCTTTCCGATCATGCACCACTCACAGCGGTGTTTACCTTTCCACCGGTGGGGCGCAGTGCCCGTTGCTGGAGGCTTAGGGACACGCTGCTGCACAGACAGGGGGTTGTGGCCAAGATCAAGGAAGCTATAGCTGAATACCTGGTACACAACACACCGACGGACACTTCACATGCAACACATTGGGCAGCACTCAAGGCAGTCATACGGGGCGAGTTCATTGCAATCGCGGCAGCAGACAATGCGGAGAGGGCCCGTAAGAGAGACGAGCTCTCTGCCCGCACGAAGGAATTGGAGCAGGTACACCAGAGGACCGGGGCGCCGCGGGTGTGGAAACAGTTGTGAGTGGCACGTCAACAGTTAGCAGCACTAGATCAAGATAGAGCAGAATACGCGGCACTACGGGTACGACATGCATACTACACGGGAGGCGACAGATGCGGGAGGCTGTTGGGTCGGGCACTCCGCGAACAGCAGCAACAACACTCGGTGCAGGAAATACACACGCAGGACGGAGTCACAGTGACGGAGGACCGAGCTATAGCGCAGGCATTTATTGACTTTTATACCACACTATACGAGGGGGCTGCTCTGGATCCAGCGGACGGGGCGGCCAACTGGACTCTGTGTCCATACCCGCTTTATCGATGGAACAATCAGAACTCCTTGACAGGGAGATCCGTCCTGAAGAAGTCATTGCCGCGATCTCCCCCCTCAAGCTGGCCAAGGCGCCGTGACCGGATGGCTTCACCGCCGCCTTTTACAAAACATTCTGCCCCCAGGTTGCTCCGTTGTTGACTGCCCTCTTTAATTCCTTCTCGGAGCCCGGCGCCATCCCAAGAGATCTGATGAGTGCCATGATCTCGGTCATTCCCAAACCGGGGAAGTACCGAACGCAATGCGGGGCCTACCGCCCTATCTCGTTACTTAGCGTAGATCTGAAGCTTTACACCAGTATACTGTCGAAGCGGCTTAGCCCACTTATGCCTGATCTGATTGATCCGGACCAGGCCGGCTTTATACCGGAGCGCCAGACGGTCGACAACACAAAAAGAGCACTCCACTTAGTGGAACGAGCCTCCAGGTTGCCAGGAGAGTTCATGATGTTGGCAATTGATGCGGAGAAGGCCTTCGATCATGTCCACTGGCCGTACTTGGAACAGGTGCGCATCAAGGCAGGGTTAGGCGCGAGATTTCGTACGTGTGTTCTGAACTGCTATACCTTCCCCATGGCGTCGGTTCGGGTGAATGGCTGCTCATCGTCCGTATTCCCCGTCGAACGCGGAACTCGGCAGGGGTGTCCACTCTCGCCCCTGCTCTTCGCGCTGTATATGGAACCCCTGGCGCAGGCCATGCGATCGCATCCCTCCATTAAGGGGATTACATTCGGGGCTGATATCCACACGATTAGCTTATACGCTGATGACGTCTTGCTTTTCTTTGCTTCCCCTTCGGCATCCCTGCTGGCCGGGGTGGCCATCCTGGATGCGTTGGCGAAGGCCTCTGGCTTTAAGGTGAACATGACGAAATCAGTAGCACTTGACCTTTCCTTGGAGGCACACACGCGGGCCTCCCTAGAAGCACAATTCCCCTTCCAATGGGCAGACGGTGCAGTCCCCTACCTGGGCATACAAATGGCGGCCACGCTACCAGAAACGGTGCATCTCAACTACGCTAACCTTAGTCGCACCATCCGCGCGGAGGTCGGGCGGTGGCGGCACCTCCCACTATCTTGGCTGGGCCGAGTGGCAGCAGTAAAGATGATAATCCTCCCGCAAGTTTTATACATTTTTCGTGCTAGCCCGCTCCGTCCCCCAGAGGGATGGATTCGCCGCACGCAATCGGAGCTGGCTCAGTTTGTGTTGAACGGGAAACGGCCCAGACTCAAGCTGAGGCTAGGGATGCTTCCCCCGGAGAGTGGTGGGCTGGGCCTGCCGGATTTGCGTCACTATTACCAGGCGACCCAACTCAGAACCCTAGTGGAATGGAGGAAATGGGAATCGGAGCGCCATTGGTTGTTCCAGGTCCAAGCGGTCGTGGGCGTCCACTCCAGGAGGTGCCTTTCCTGCAGCGACAACACCGACCCCCTAACCTATACGCCTCCTTCGTCACGAGGGTACCGCTAGAGGTATGGGATCGAACATGCTTCTTACACGACCTGACGACCTTCCCGTCTCCCCTCACACCCCTGTTAGAGAACCCTGACTTCGGCCCGGGTAGGGATGTCCAGGCCTTTGCACGGTGGCGCCCAGCAGGATGCCGATGCCTCTTTCACATGTATTCAGATGCGGGAGTGATGCCTTTTGAGGAATTCCGGAAGACCTATGACCTCCCGGAGGCTGAACACCTTAGTTATCTACAGGTCCGACATTGGGCGCTTCAACCCCAGATCCGTGGAGACGCTACACGCAAGCTCAGTAAATATGAATACTGGCTTCTCTCGCGCACCACAGATAAGCGACTCATTTCAGACATATATCGGCTCCTCTTGGACAGATAATCGCGCGTTTATAATGCAGGACGGGCTAGATGGGAGAGGGAACTGGGGCGGACTCTGCGCAACAAAGAATGGGAGGACATTTACTACAGCGCCACACACACACGAGATGCGGGAGGTTTGGCACCTCACGCAAGATACGTGAGATTCGGTATCTCAATCGGGATGCGTGAGGTTTGGCACCTCACGCGAGATGCGTGAGGTTTGGCACCTCACCCGAGATGCGTGAGGTTTGGCACCTCACCCGAGATGCGTGAGGTTTGGCACCTCACCCGAGATGCGTGGGGTTTGGCACCTCACCCGAGATGCGTGAGGTTTGGCACCTCACCCGAGATGCGTGAGGTTTGGCACCTCACGCGAGATGCGTGAGGGTTGGCACCTCACGCGAAATGCGTGAGGGTTGGCACCTCACCCGAGATGCGTGAGGGTTGGCACCTCACGCCAGATGCGTGAGGGTTGGCACCTCACGCGAGATGCGTGAGGTTTGGCACCTCACGCGAGATGCGTGAGGTTTGGCACCTCACGCGAGATGCGTGAGGGTTGGCACCTCACGCCCGAGATGCGTGAGGGTTGGCACCTCACGCGAGATGCGTGAGGGTTGGCACCTCACGCGAGATGCGTGAGGTTTGGCACCTCACTCGAGATGCGTGAGGGTTGGCACCTCACCCGAGATGCGTGAGGTTTGGCACCTCACCCGAGATGCGTGAGGTTCGGCACGGGGCATGCCTATGATGATGTCAGCGGCCGTGCCCAGTTCCCCGTGCTCACTATTCAGCGTCTTTTGGTGAAGGAGGAAGAGGATCTTGGGGCTCCGTTTCTCTCCAATGCCAGCTTTGTTCTTTTGATCGGTGGAGAGTTCTGGGTGCCTGAAATCTGCTACAACGCTCGCTGAGCTGCAGGAGGAGTTTAGAATCTGTAGAGACTTCTCTTCTTGATGGGTTCCCGGTGAGGCTAGGTTTTGGGGGGATTACCTGTCACTAACCCAGATTCAGAAGTAAAGTCAATCCATCAATCAGGAGTTTGTTAAAGCGCAACTACTCACCCGTAAGAGTCTCAAGGCGCTAGGGGTGGGGGGTGCAGGTTCCATTCCATCAAGGAGGGGGTCTGTCGAAGAGCCAAGTTTTGAGGTTTCTTGCGAAGATGGGGAGCGATGTTGTCTGTCTGAGGTGGAGTGTAAGGGCGTTCCATGCTTTGGCGGCGAGGAAGGAGAAGGAGAAGGAGAAGGAGCGGCCTCCCGATCTGGTCTTTCTGGTGCGGGGGACCACGGCGTAGGAGAGCTGGGCTGATCGTAGGGTCCTTTAGGAGTGCCTGGAATTTGAGCCGGCTGTTCAGGTATGCTGGTCCGGTGCCGTGGAGGGCCTTGTGTGCGTGGGTGAGCATCTTAAAGGTGATTCTCGCCTCGACGGGGAGCCAGTGGAGTGTGCGCAGGTGCTGAGAGATGTGGCAGTGTTTTGGCAGGTTGAGGACCAGTCTTGCGGCGGCGTTCTGGATGTTCTGTAGCTTGCGGATGATGATTTTGTTTATTCCGGCGTAGAGTGCGTTGCCGTAGTAGTCTGCTGGTGACCAGGGCGTGAGTGACTGTCTTTCGGTGTTCGAGGGGGATCCATTTGAAGGTCTTACGAAGGAGGCGGAGGGTGTGGAAGCAGGAAGATGAGACAGATTTGATCTGGCGGTCCATTTTGAGCTCGGAGTCCAGGATGATTCCCAGGTTGCGTGCGTGGTCTGTGGGGGTTGGCGGGTTTCCAAGGGCGGTGGGCCACCAGGTGTCGCTCCAGGCGTCGGGGTTTGGGCCCATGATGAGTACTTCTGTTTTGTTGGTGTTTAGTTGTAGGCAGCTGTTTTTCATCCATTTGGCGACCACAAAGACTGCTGGGGTGGCGCTCCTGGTGTCAAAGCGATTTAAGGGGAAGCAGTTACACCGGGGGACAGAGGTTAAAGGGCGACTCCTATCCTGCAGGTTCTCACTGGGTGCTCACACCTTCACGGTGATTGCGGTTTATGCGCCAAATGAGGGGCAGGAGAAGTTCTTCCACCAAGTGCTTACTGAAGCAGCGGCGGCACCTGATAGACACGTTCTGGTTGGGGGGACCTCAATTTAGTTTTTGACAACCTACTTGACATGTCAGCGCAGCGATCCACGCAGGCAGGCACTTTATCGGAGGGGGGACGGAACAGATTGTCAGAACTGGGTATGACGGACTTGTGGCGCTCCTTCCACCCGGACGACCGGGACTACACATATTACTCCAACGCCCACAAAACCTATGCGCGCCTAGATTATTTTCTAACATCCACTTCATTTAGAGCGCTGGCGTCAGGCGTTGAGATAGGAGTGGCAGCCCTTTCCGATCATGCACCACTCACAGCGGTGTTTACCTTTCCACCGGTGGGGCGCAGTGCCCGTTGCTGGAGGCTTAGGGACACGCTGCTGCACAGACAGGGGGTTGTGGCCAAGATCAAGGAAGCTATAGCTGAATACCTGGTACACAACACACCGACGGACACTTCACATGCAACACATTGGGCAGCACTCAAGGCAGTCATACGGGGCGAGTTCATTGCAATCGCGGCAGCAGACAATGCGGAGAGGGCCCGTTAGAGAGACAAGCTCTCTGCCCGCACAAAGGAATTGGAGCAGGTACACCAGAGGACCGGGGCGCCGCGGGTGTGGAAACAGTTGTGAGTGGCACGTCAACAGTTAGCAGCTCTAGATCAAGATAGAGCAGAATACGCGGCACTACGGGTACGACATGCATACTACACGGGAGGCGACAGATGCGGGAGGCTGTTGGGTCGGGCACTCCGCGAACAGCAGCAACGACACTCGGTGCAGGAAATACACACGCAGGACGGAGTCACAGTGACGGAGGACGGAGCTATAGCGCAGGCATTTATTGACTTTTATACCACACTATACGAGGGGGCTGCTCTGGATCCAGCGGACGGGGCGGCCTTCCTGGACTCTGTGTCCATACCCGCTTTATCGATGGAACAATCAGAACTCCTTGACAGGGAGATCCGTCCTGAAGAAGTCATTGCCGGGATCTCCCCCCTCAAGCTGGCCAAGGCGCCGTGACCGGATGGCTTCACCGCCGCCTTTTACAAAACATTCTGCCCCCAGGTTGCTCCGTTGTTGACTGCCCTCTTTAATTCCTTCTCGGAGCCCGGCGCCATCCCAAGAGATCTGACGAGTGCCATGATCTCGGTCATTCCCAAACCGGGGAAGTACCGAACGCAATGCGGGGCCTACCGCCCTATCTCGTTACTTAGCGTAGATCTGAAGCTTTACACCAGTATACTGTCGAAGCGGCTTAGCCCACTTATGCCTGATCTGATTGATCCGGACCAGGCCGGCTTTATACCGGAGCGCCAGACGGTCGACAACACAAAAAGAGCACTCCACTTAGTGGAACGAGCCTCCAGGTTGCCAGGAGAGTTCATGATGTTGGCAATTGATGCGGAGAAGGCCTTCGATCATGTCCACTGGCCGTACTTGGAACAGGTGCTCATCAAGGCAGGGTTAGGCGCGAGATTTCGTACGTGTGTTCTGAACTGCTATACCTTCCCCATGGCGTCGGTTCGGGTGAATGGCTGCTCATCGTCCGTATTCCCCGTCGAACGCGGAACTCGGCAGGGGTGTCCACTCTCGCCCCTGCTCTTCGCGCTGTATATTGGAACCCCTGGCGCAGGCCATGCGCAGGCCATGCGATCGCATCCCTCCATTAAGGGGATTACATTCGGGGCTGATATCCACACGATTAGCTTATACGCTGATGACGTCTTGCTTTTCTTTGCTTCCCCTGCGGCATCCCTGCTGGCCGGGGCGGCCATCCTGGATGCGTTGGCGAAGGCCTCTGGCTTTAAGGTGAACATGACGAAATCAGTAGCACTTGACCTTTCCTTGGAGGCACACACGCGGGCCTCCCTAGAAGCACAATTCCCCTTCCAATGGGCAGACGGTGCAGTCCCCTACCTGGGCATACAAATGGCGGCCACGCTACCAGAAACGGTGCATCTCAACTACGCTAACCTTAGTCGCACCATCCGCGCGGAGGTCGGGCGGTGGCGGCACCTCCCACTATCTTGGCTGGGCCGAGTGGCAGCAGTAAAGATGATAATCCTCCCGCAAGTTTTATACATTTTTCGTGCTAGCCCGCTCCGTCCCCCAGAGGGATGGATTCGCCGCACGCAATCGGAGCTGGCTCAGTTTGTGTTGAACGGGAAACGGCCCAGACTCAAGCTGAGGCTAGGGATGCTTCCCCCGGAGAGTGGTGGGCTGGGCCTGCCGGATTTGCGTCACTATTACCAGGCGACCCAACTCAGAACCCTAGTGGAATGGAGCAAATGGGAATCGGAGCGCCATTGGTTGTTCCAGGTCCAAGCGGTCGTGGGCGTCCACTCCAGGAGGTGCCTTTCCTGCAGCGACAACACCGACCCCCTAACCTATACGCCTCCTTCGTCACGAGGGTACCGCTAGAGGTATGGGATCGAACATGCTTCTTACACGACCTGACGACCTTCCCGTCTCCCCTCACACCCCTGTTAGAGAACCCTGACTTCGGCCCGGGTAGGGATGTCCAGGCCTTTGCACGGTGGCGCCCAGCAGGATGCCGATGCCTCTTTCACATGTATTCAGATGCAGGAGGGATGCCTTTTGAGGAATTCCGGAAGACCTATGACCTCCCGGAGGCTGAACACCTTAGTTATCTACAGGTCCGACATTGGGCGCTTCAACCCCAGATCCGTGGAGACGCTACACGCAAGCTCAGTAAATATGAATACTGGCTTCTCTCGCGCACCACAGATAAGCGACTCATTTCAGACATATATCGGCTCCTCTTGGACAGATACTCGCGCGTTTATAATGCAGGACGGGCTAGATGGGAGAGGGAACTGGGGCGGACTCTGCGCAACAAAGAATGGGAGGACATTTACTACAGCGCCACACACACACGAGATGCGGGAGGTTTGGCACCTCACGCAAGATACGTGAGATTCGGTATCTCAATCGGGATGCGTGAGGTTTGGCACCTCACCCGAGATGCGTGAGGTTTGGCACCTCACCCGAGATGCGTGAGGTTTGGCACCTCACCCGAGATGCGTGGGGTTTGGCACCTCACCCGAGATGCGTGAGGTTTGGCACCTCACCCGAGATGCGTGAGGTTTGGCACCTCACGCGAGATGCGTGAGGTTTGGCACCTCACCCGAGATGCGTGAGGGTTGGCACCTCACGCGAGATGCGTTAGGTTTGGCACCTCACTCGAGATGCGTGAGGTTTTGCACCTCACCCGAGATGCGTGAGGTTTGGCACCTCACGCGAGATGCGTGAGGTTTGGCACCTCACCCGAGATGCGTGTGGTTCGGCACGGGGCATGCCTACGATGATGTCAGCGGCCGTGCCCAGTTCCCCGTGCTCACTATTCAGCGTCTTTTGGTGAAGGAGGAAGAGGATCTTGGGGCTCCGTTTCTCTGCAAGGCCAGCTTTGTTCTTTTGATCGGTGGAGAGTTCTGGGTGCCTGAAATCTGCTACAACGCTCGCTGAGCTGCAGGAGGAGTTTAGAATCTGTAGAGACTTCTCTTCTTGATGGGTTCCCGGTGAGGCTAGGTTTTGGGGGGATTACCTGTCACTAACCCAGATTCAGAAGTAAAGTCAATCCATCAATCAGGAGTTTGTTAAAGTGCAACTACTCACCCGTAAGGGTCTCAAGGCGCTAGGGGTGGGGGGTGCAGGTTCCATTCCATCAAGGAGGGGGTCTGTCGAAGAGCCAAGTTTTGAGGTTTCTTGCGAAGATGGGGAGCAATGTTGTCTGTCTGAGGTGGAGTGTAAGGGCGTTCCATGCTTTGGCGGCGAGGAAGGAGAAGGAGAAGGAGCGGCCTCCCGATCTGGTCTTTCTGGTGCGGGGGACCACGGCGTAGGAGAGCTGGGCTGATCGTAGGGTCCTTTGGGAGTGCCTGGAATTTGAGCCGGCTGTTCAGGTATGCTGGTCCGGTGCCGTGGAGGGCCTTGTGTGCGTGGGTGAGCATCTTAAAGGTGATTCTCGCCTCGACGGGGAGCCAGTGGAGTGTGCGCAGGTGCTGAGAGATGTGGCAGTGTTTTGGCAGGTTGAGGACCAGTCTTGCGGCGGCGTTCTGGATGTTCTGTAGCTTGCGGATGATGATTTTGTTTATTCCGGCGTAGAGTGCGTTGCCGTAGTAGTCTGCTGGTGACCAGGGCGTGAGTGACTGTCTTTCGGTGTTCGAGGGGGATCCATTTGAAGGTCTTACGAAGGAGGCGGAGGGTGTGGAAGCAGGAAGATGAGACAGATTTGATCTGGCGGTCCATTTTGAGCTCGGAGTCCAGGATGATTCCCAGGTTGCGTGCGTGGTCTGTGGGGGTTGGCGGGTTTCCAAGGGCGGTGGGCCACCAGGTGTCGCTCCAGGCGTCGGGGTTTGGGCCCATGATGAGTACTTCTGTTTTGTTGGTGTTTAGTTGTAGGCAGCTGTTTTTCATCCATTTGGCGACCACAAAGACTGCTGGGGTGGCGCTCCTGGTGTCAAAGCGATTTAAGGGGAAGCAGTTACACTGGGGGACAGAGGTTAAAGGGCGACTCCTATCCTGCAGGTTCTCACTGGGTGCTCACACCTTCACGGTGATTGCGGTTTATGCGCCAAATGAGGGGCAGGAGAAGTTCTTCCACCAAGTGCTTACTGAAGCAGCGGCGGCACCTGATAGACACGTTCTGGTTGGGGGGACCTCAATTTAGTTTTTGACAACCTACTTGACATGTCAGCGCAGCGATCCACGCAGGCAGGCACTTTATCGGAGGGGGGACGGAACAGATTGTCAGAACTGGGTATGACGGACTTGTGGCGCTCCCTCCACCCGGACGACCGGGACTACACATATTACTCCAACGCCCACAAAACCTATGCGCGCCTAGATTATTTTCTAACATCCACTTCATTTAGAGCGCTGGCGTCAGGCGTTGAGATAGGAGTGGCAGCCCTTTCCGATCATGCACCACTCACAGCAGTGTTTACCTTTCCACCGGTGGGGCGCAGTGCCCGTTGCTGGAGGCTTAGGGACACGCTGCTGCACAGACAGGGGGTTGTGGCCAAGATCAAGGAAGCTATAGCTGAATACCTGGTACACAACACACCGACGGACACTTCACATGCAACACATTGGGCAGCACTCAAGGCAGTCATACGGGGCGAGTTCATTGCAATCGCGGCAGCAGACAATGCGGAGAGGGCCCGTAAGAGAGACAAGCTCTCTGCCCGCACGAAGGAATTGGAGCAGGTACACCAGAGGACCGGGGCGCCGCGGGTGTGGAAACAGTTGTGAGTGGCACGTCAACAGTTAGCAGCACTAGATCAAGATAGAGCAGAATACGCGGCACTACAGGTACGACATGCATACTACACGGGAGGCGACAGATGCGGGAGGCTGTTGGGTCGGGCACTCCGCGAACAGCAGCAACGACACTCGGTGCAGGAAATACACACGCAGGACGGAGTCACAGTGACGGAGGACGGAGCTATAGCGCAGGCATTTATTGACTTTTATACCACACTATACGAGGGGGCTGCTCTGGATCCAGCGGACGGGGCGGCCAACTGGACTCTGTGTCCATACCCGCTTTATCGATGGAACAATCAGAACTCCTTGACAGGGAGATCCGTCCTGAAGAAGTCATTGCCGCGATCTCCCCCCTCAAGCTGGCCAAGGCGCCGTGACCGGATGGCTTCACCGCCGCCTTTTACAAAACATTCTGCCCCCAGGTTGCTCCGTTGTTGACTGCCCTCTTTAATTCCTTCTCGGAGCCCGGCGCCATCCCAAGAGATCTGATGAGTGCCATGATCTCGGTCATTCCCAAACCGGGGAAGTACCGAACGCAATGCGGGGCCTACCGCCCTATCTCGTTACTTAGCGTAGATCTGAAGCTTTACACCAGTATACTGTCGAAGCGGCTTAGCCCACTTATGCCTGATCTGATTGATCCGGACCAGGCCGGCTTTATACCGGAGCGCCAGACGGTCGACAACACAAAAAGAGCACTCCACTTAGTGGAACGAGCCTCCAGGTTGCCAGGAGAGTTCATGATGTTGGCAATTGATGCGGAGAAGGCCTTCGATCATGTCCACTGGCCGTACTTGGAACAGGTGCGCATCAAGGCAGGGTTAGGCGCGAGATTTCGTACGTGTGTTCTGAACTGCTATACCTTCCCCATGGCGTCGGTTCGGGTGAATGGCTGCTCATTGTCCGTATTCCCCGTCGAACGCGGAACTCGGCAGGGGTGTCCACTCTCGCCCCTGCTCTTCGCGCTGTATATGGAACCCCTGGCGCAGGCCATGCGATCGCATCCCTCCATTAAGGGGATTACATTCGGGGCTGATATCCACACGATTAGCTTATACGCTGATGACGTCTTGCTTTTCTTTGCTTCCCCTTCGGCATCCCTGCTGGCCGGGGTGGCCATCCTGGATGCGTTGGCGAAGGCCTCTGGCTTTAAGGTGAACATGACGAAATCAGTAGCACTTGACCTTTCCTTGGAGGCACACACGCGGGCCTCCCTAGAAGCACAATTCCCCTTCCAATGGGCAGACGGTGCAGTCCCCTACCTGGGCATACAAATGGCGGCCACGCTACCAGAAACGGTGCATCTCAACTACGCTAACCTTAGTCGCACCATCCGCGCGGAGGTCGGGCGGTGGCGGCACCTCCCACTATCTTGGCTGGGCCGAGTGGCAGCAGTAAAGATGATAATCCTCCCGCAAGTTTTATACATTTTTCGTGCTAGCCCGCTCCGTCCCCCAGAGGGATGGATTCGCCGCACGCAATCGGAGCTGGCTCAGTTTGTGTTGAACGGGAAACGGCCCAGACTCAAGCTGAGGCTAGGGATGCTTCCCCCGGAGAGTGGTGGGCTGGGCCTGCCGGATTTGCGTCACTATTACCAGGCGACCCAACTCAGAACCCTAGTGGAATGGAGCAAATGGGAATCGGAGCGCCATTGGTTGTTCCAGGTCCAAGCGGTCGTGGGCGTCCACTCCAGGAGGTGCCTTTCCTGCAGCGACAACACCGACCCCCTAACCTATACGCCTCCTTCGTCACGAGGGTACCGCTAGAGGTATGGGATCGAACATGCTTCTTACACGACCTGACGACCTTCCCGTCTCCCCTCACACCCCTGTTAGAGAACCCTGACTTCGGCCCGGGTAGGGATGTCCAGGCCTTTGCACGGTGGCGCCCAGCAGGATGCCGATGCCTCTTTCACATGTATTCAGATGCGGGAGTGATGCCTTTTGAGGAATTCCGGAAGACCTATGACCTCCCGGAGGCTGAACACCTTAGTTATCTACAGGTCCGACATTGGGCGCTTCAACCCCAGATCCGTGGAGACGCTACACGCAAGCTCAGTAAATATGAATACTGGCTTCTCTCGCGCACCACAGATAAGCGACTCATTTCAGACATATATCGGCTCCTCTTGGACAGATAATCGCGCGTTTATAATGCAGGACGGGCTAGATGGGAGAGGGAACTGGGGCGGACTCTGCGCAACAAAGAATGGGAGGACATTTACTACAGCGCCACACACACACGAGATGCGGGAGGTTTGGCACCTCACGCAAGATACGTGAGATTCGGTATCTCAATCGGGATGCGTGAGGTTTGGCACCTCACGCGAGATGCGTGAGGTTTGGCACCTCACCCGAGATGCGTGAGGTTTGGCACCTCACCCGAGATGCGTGAGGTTTGCCACCTCACCCGAGATGCGTGGGGTTTGGCACCTCACCCGAGATGCGTGAGGTTTGGCACCTCACCCGAGATGCGTGAGGTTTGGCAGCTCACGCGAGATGCGTGAGGGTTGGCACCTCACGCGAGATGCGTGAAGTTTGGCACCTCACTCGAGATGCGTGAGGTTTTGCACCTCACCCGAGATGCGTGAGGTTTGGCACCTCACGCGAGATGCGTGAGGTTTGGCACCTCACCCGAGATGCGTGAGGTTCGGCACGGGGCATGCCTACGATGATGTCAGCGGCCGTGCCCAGTTCCCCGTGCTCACTATTCAGCGTCTTTTGGTGAAGGAGGAAGAGGATCTTGGGGCTCCGTTTCTCTGCAAGGCCAGCTTTGTTCTTTTGATCGGTGGAGAGTTCTGGGTGCCTGAAATCTGCTACAACGCTCGCTGAGCTGCAGGAGGAGTTTAGAATCTGTAGAGACTTCTCTTCTTGATGGGTTCCCGGTGAGGCTAGGTTTTGGGGGGATTACCTGTCACTAACCCAGATTCAGAAGTAAAGTCAATCCATCAATCAGGAGTTTGTTAAAGCGCAACTACTCACCCGTAAGAGTCTCAAGGCGCTAGGGGTGGGGGGTGCAGGTTCCATTCCATCAAGGAGGGGGTCTGTCGAAGAGCCAAGTTTTGAGGTTTCTTGCGAAGATGGGGAGCGATGTTGTCTGTCTGAGGTGGAGTGTAAGGGCGTTCCATGCTTTGGCGGCGAGGAAGGAGAAGGAGAAGGAGCGGCCTCCCGATCTGGTCTTTCTGGTGCGGGGGACCACGGCGTAGGAGAGCTGGGCTGATCGTAGGGTCCTTTAGGAGTGCCTGGAATTTGAGCCGGCTGTTCAGGTATGCTGGTCCGGTGCCGTGGAGGGCCTTGTGTGCGTGGGTGAGCATCTTAAAGGTGATTCTCGCCTCGATGGGGAGCCAGTGGAGTGTGCGCAGGTGCTGAGAGATGTGGCAGTGTTTTGGCAGGTTGAGGACCAGTCTTGCGGCGGCGTTCTGGATGTTCTGTAGCTTGCGGATGATGATTTTGTTTATTCCGGCGTAGAGTGCGTTGCCGTAGTAGTCTGCTGGTGACCAGGGCGTGAGTGACTGTCTTTCGGTGTTCGAGGGGGATCCGTTTGAAGGTCTTACGAAGGAGGCGGAGGGTGTGGAAGCAGGAAGATGAGACAGATTTGATCTGGCGGTCCATTTTGAGCTCGGAGTCCAGGATGATTCCCAGGTTGCGTGCGTGGTCTGTGGGGGTTGGCGGGTTTCCAAGGGCGGTGGGCCACCAGGTGTCGCTCCAGGCGTCGGGGTTTGGGCCCATGATGAGTACTTCTGTTTTGTTGGTGTTTAGTTGTAGGCAGCTGTTTTTCATCCATTTGGCGACCACAAAGACTGCTGGGGTGGCGCTCCTGGTGTCAAAGCGATTTAAGGGGAAGCAGTTACACCGGGGGACAGAGGTTAAAGGGCGACTCCTATCCTGCAGGTTCTCACTGGGTGCTCACACCTTCACGGTGATTGCGGTTTATGCGCCAAATGAGGGGCAGGAGAAGTTCTTCCACCAAGTGCTTACTGAAGCAGCGGCGGCACCTGATAGACACGTTCTGGTTGGGGGGATCTCAATTTAGTTTTTGACAACCTACTTGACAGGTCAGCGCAGCGATCCACGCAGGCAGGCACTTTATCGGAGGGGGGACGGAACAGATTGTCAGAACTGGGTATGACGGACTTGTGGCGCTCCCTCCACCCGGACGACCGGGACTACACATATTACTCCAACGCCCACAAAACCTATGCGCGCCTAGATTATTTTCTAACATCCACTTCATTTAGAGCGCTGGCGTCAGGCGTTGAGATAGGAGCGGCAGCCCTTTCCGATCATGCACCACTCACAGCGGTGTTTACCTTTCCACCGGTGGGGCGCAGTGCCCGTTGCTGGAGGCTTAGGGACACGCTGCTGCACAGACAGGGGGTTGTGGCCAAGATCAAGGAAGCTATAGCTGAATACCTGGTACACAACACACCGACGGACACTTCACATGCAACACATTGGGCAGCACTCAAGGCAGTCATACGGGGCGAGTTCATTGCAATCGCGGCAGCAGACAATGCGGAGAGGGCCCGTAAGAGAGACGAGCTCTCTGCCCGCACGAAGGAATTGGAGCAGGTACACCAGAGGACCGGGGCGCCGCGGGTGTGGAAACAGTTGTGAGTGGCACGTCAACAGTTAGCAGCACTAGATCAAGATAGAGCAGAATACGCGGCACTACGGGTACGACATGCATACTACACGGGAGGCGACAGATGCGGGAGGCTGTTGGGTCGGGCACTCCGCGAACAGCAGCAACAACACTCGGTGCAGGAAATACACACGCAGGACGGAGTCACAGTGACGGAGGACCGAGCTATAGCGCAGGCATTTATTGACTTTTATACCACACTATACGAGGGGGCTGCTCTGGATCCAGCGGACGGGGCGGCCAACTGGACTCTGTGTCCATACCCGCTTTATCGATGGAACAATCAGAACTCCTTGACAGGGAGATCCGTCCTGAAGAAGTCATTGCCGCGATCTCCCCCCTCAAGCTGGCCAAGGCGCCGTGACCGGATGGCTTCACCGCCGCCTTTTACAAAACATTCTGCCCCCAGGTTGCTCCGTTGTTGACTGCCCTCTTTAATTCCTTCTCGGAGCCCGGCGCCATCCCAAGAGATCTGATGAGTGCCATGATCTCGGTCATTCCCAAACCGGGGAAGTACCGAACGCAATGCGGGGCCTACCGCCCTATCTCGTTACTTAGCGTAGATCTGAAGCTTTACACCAGTATACTGTCGAAGCGGCTTAGCCCACTTATGCCTGATCTGATTGATCCGGACCAGGCCGGCTTTATACCGGAGCGCCAGACGGTCGACAACACAAAAAGAGCACTCCACTTAGTGGAACGAGCCTCCAGGTTGCCAGGAGAGTTCATGATGTTGGCAATTGATGCGGAGAAGGCCTTCGATCATGTCCACTGGCCGTACTTGGAACAGGTGCGCATCAAGGCAGGGTTAGGCGCGAGATTTCGTACGTGTGTTCTGAACTGCTATACCTTCCCCATGGCGTCGGTTCGGGTGAATGGCTGCTCATCGTCCGTATTCCCCGTCGAACGCGGAACTCGGCAGGGGTGTCCACTCTCGCCCCTGCTCTTCGCGCTGTATATGGAACCCCTGGCGCAGGCCATGCGATCGCATCCCTCCATTAAGGGGATTACATTCGGGGCTGATATCCACACGATTAGCTTATACGCTGATGACGTCTTGCTTTTCTTTGCTTCCCCTTCGGCATCCCTGCTGGCCGGGGTGGCCATCCTGGATGCGTTGGCGAAGGCCTCTGGCTTTAAGGTGAACATGACGAAATCAGTAGCACTTGACCTTTCCTTGGAGGCACACACGCGGGCCTCCCTAGAAGCACAATTCCCCTTCCAATGGGCAGACGGTGCAGTCCCCTACCTGGGCATACAAATGGCGGCCACGCTACCAGAAACGGTGCATCTCAACTACGCTAACCTTAGTCGCACCATCCGCGCGGAGGTCGGGCGGTGGCGGCACCTCCCACTATCTTGGCTGGGCCGAGTGGCAGCAGTAAAGATGATAATCCTCCCGCAAGTTTTATACATTTTTCGTGCTAGCCCGCTCCGTCCCCCAGAGGGATGGATTCGCCGCACGCAATCGGAGCTGGCTCAGTTTGTGTTGAACGGGAAACGGCCCAGACTCAAGCTGAGGCTAGGGATGCTTCCCCCGGAGAGTGGTGGGCTGGGCCTGCCGGATTTGCGTCACTATTACCAGGCGACCCAACTCAGAACCCTAGTGGAATGGAGGAAATGGGAATCGGAGCGCCATTGGTTGTTCCAGGTCCAAGCGGTCGTGGGCGTCCACTCCAGGAGGTGCCTTTCCTGCAGCGACAACACCGACCCCCTAACCTATACGCCTCCTTCGTCACGAGGGTACCGCTAGAGGTATGGGATCGAACATGCTTCTTACACGACCTGACGACCTTCCCGTCTCCCCTCACACCCCTGTTAGAGAACCCTGACTTCGGCCCGGGTAGGGATGTCCAGGCCTTTGCACGGTGGCGCCCAGCAGGATGCCGATGCCTCTTTCACATGTATTCAGATGCGGGAGTGATGCCTTTTGAGGAATTCCGGAAGACCTATGACCTCCCGGAGGCTGAACACCTTAGTTATCTACAGGTCCGACATTGGGCGCTTCAACCCCAGATCCGTGGAGACGCTACACGCAAGCTCAGTAAATATGAATACTGGCTTCTCTCGCGCACCACAGATAAGCGACTCATTTCAGACATATATCGGCTCCTCTTGGACAGATAATCGCGCGTTTATAATGCAGGACGGGCTAGATGGGAGAGGGAACTGGGGCGGACTCTGCGCAACAAAGAATGGGAGGACATTTACTACAGCGCCACACACACACGAGATGCGGGAGGTTTGGCACCTCACGCAAGATACGTGAGATTCGGTATCTCAATCGGGATGCGTGAGGTTTGGCACCTCACGCGAGATGCGTGAGGTTTGGCACCTCACCCGAGATGCGTGAGGTTTGGCACCTCACCCGAGATGCGTGAGGTTTGGCACCTCACCCGAGATGCGTGGGGTTTGGCACCTCACCCGAGATGCGTGAGGTTTGGCACCTCACCCGAGATGCGTGAGGTTTGGCACCTCACGCGAGATGCGTGAGGGTTGGCACCTCACGCGAAATGCGTGAGGGTTGGCACCTCACCCGAGATGCGTGAGGGTTGGCACCTCACGCCAGATGCGTGAGGGTTGGCACCTCACGCGAGATGCGTGAGGTTTGGCACCTCACGCGAGATGCGTGAGGTTTGGCACCTCACGCGAGATGCGTGAGGGTTGGCACCTCACGCCCGAGATGCGTGAGGGTTGGCACCTCACGCGAGATGCGTGAGGGTTGGCACCTCACGCGAGATGCGTGAGGTTTGGCACCTCACTCGAGATGCGTGAGGGTTGGCACCTCACCCGAGATGCGTGAGGTTTGGCACCTCACCCGAGATGCGTGAGGTTCGGCACGGGGCATGCCTATGATGATGTCAGCGGCCGTGCCCAGTTCCCCGTGCTCACTATTCAGCGTCTTTTGGTGAAGGAGGAAGAGGATCTTGGGGCTCCGTTTCTCTCCAATGCCAGCTTTGTTCTTTTGATCGGTGGAGAGTTCTGGGTGCCTGAAATCTGCTACAACGCTCGCTGAGCTGCAGGAGGAGTTTAGAATCTGTAGAGACTTCTCTTCTTGATGGGTTCCCGGTGAGGCTAGGTTTTGGGGGGATTACCTGTCACTAACCCAGATTCAGAAGTAAAGTCAATCCATCAATCAGGAGTTTGTTAAAGCGCAACTACTCACCCGTAAGAGTCTCAAGGCGCTAGGGGTGGGGGGTGCAGGTTCCATTCCATCAAGGAGGGGGTCTGTCGAAGAGCCAAGTTTTGAGGTTTCTTGCGAAGATGGGGAGCGATGTTGTCTGTCTGAGGTGGAGTGTAAGGGCGTTCCATGCTTTGGCGGCGAGGAAGGAGAAGGAGAAGGAGAAGGAGCGGCCTCCCGATCTGGTCTTTCTGGTGCGGGGGACCACGGCGTAGGAGAGCTGGGCTGATCGTAGGGTCCTTTAGGAGTGCCTGGAATTTGAGCCGGCTGTTCAGGTATGCTGGTCCGGTGCCGTGGAGGGCCTTGTGTGCGTGGGTGAGCATCTTAAAGGTGATTCTCGCCTCGACGGGGAGCCAGTGGAGTGTGCGCAGGTGCTGAGAGATGTGGCAGTGTTTTGGCAGGTTGAGGACCAGTCTTGCGGCGGCGTTCTGGATGTTCTGTAGCTTGCGGATGATGATTTTGTTTATTCCGGCGTAGAGTGCGTTGCCGTAGTAGTCTGCTGGTGACCAGGGCGTGAGTGACTGTCTTTCGGTGTTCGAGGGGGATCCATTTGAAGGTCTTACGAAGGAGGCGGAGGGTGTGGAAGCAGGAAGATGAGACAGATTTGATCTGGCGGTCCATTTTGAGCTCGGAGTCCAGGATGATTCCCAGGTTGCGTGCGTGGTCTGTGGGGGTTGGCGGGTTTCCAAGGGCGGTGGGCCACCAGGTGTCGCTCCAGGCGTCGGGGTTTGGGCCCATGATGAGTACTTCTGTTTTGTTGGTGTTTAGTTGTAGGCAGCTGTTTTTCATCCATTTGGCGACCACAAAGACTGCTGGGGTGGCGCTCCTGGTGTCAAAGCGATTTAAGGGGAAGCAGTTACACCGGGGGACAGAGGTTAAAGGGCGACTCCTATCCTGCAGGTTCTCACTGGGTGCTCACACCTTCACGGTGATTGCGGTTTATGCGCCAAATGAGGGGCAGGAGAAGTTCTTCCACCAAGTGCTTACTGAAGCAGCGGCGGCACCTGATAGACACGTTCTGGTTGGGGGGACCTCAATTTAGTTTTTGACAACCTACTTGACATGTCAGCGCAGCGATCCACGCAGGCAGGCACTTTATCGGAGGGGGGACGGAACAGATTGTCAGAACTGGGTATGACGGACTTGTGGCGCTCCTTCCACCCGGACGACCGGGACTACACATATTACTCCAACGCCCACAAAACCTATGCGCGCCTAGATTATTTTCTAACATCCACTTCATTTAGAGCGCTGGCGTCAGGCGTTGAGATAGGAGTGGCAGCCCTTTCCGATCATGCACCACTCACAGCGGTGTTTACCTTTCCACCGGTGGGGCGCAGTGCCCGTTGCTGGAGGCTTAGGGACACGCTGCTGCACAGACAGGGGGTTGTGGCCAAGATCAAGGAAGCTATAGCTGAATACCTGGTACACAACACACCGACGGACACTTCACATGCAACACATTGGGCAGCACTCAAGGCAGTCATACGGGGCGAGTTCATTGCAATCGCGGCAGCAGACAATGCGGAGAGGGCCCGTTAGAGAGACAAGCTCTCTGCCCGCACAAAGGAATTGGAGCAGGTACACCAGAGGACCGGGGCGCCGCGGGTGTGGAAACAGTTGTGAGTGGCACGTCAACAGTTAGCAGCTCTAGATCAAGATAGAGCAGAATACGCGGCACTACGGGTACGACATGCATACTACACGGGAGGCGACAGATGCGGGAGGCTGTTGGGTCGGGCACTCCGCGAACAGCAGCAACGACACTCGGTGCAGGAAATACACACGCAGGACGGAGTCACAGTGACGGAGGACGGAGCTATAGCGCAGGCATTTATTGACTTTTATACCACACTATACGAGGGGGCTGCTCTGGATCCAGCGGACGGGGCGGCCTTCCTGGACTCTGTGTCCATACCCGCTTTATCGATGGAACAATCAGAACTCCTTGACAGGGAGATCCGTCCTGAAGAAGTCATTGCCGGGATCTCCCCCCTCAAGCTGGCCAAGGCGCCGTGACCGGATGGCTTCACCGCCGCCTTTTACAAAACATTCTGCCCCCAGGTTGCTCCGTTGTTGACTGCCCTCTTTAATTCCTTCTCGGAGCCCGGCGCCATCCCAAGAGATCTGACGAGTGCCATGATCTCGGTCATTCCCAAACCGGGGAAGTACCGAACGCAATGCGGGGCCTACCGCCCTATCTCGTTACTTAGCGTAGATCTGAAGCTTTACACCAGTATACTGTCGAAGCGGCTTAGCCCACTTATGCCTGATCTGATTGATCCGGACCAGGCCGGCTTTATACCGGAGCGCCAGACGGTCGACAACACAAAAAGAGCACTCCACTTAGTGGAACGAGCCTCCAGGTTGCCAGGAGAGTTCATGATGTTGGCAATTGATGCGGAGAAGGCCTTCGATCATGTCCACTGGCCGTACTTGGAACAGGTGCTCATCAAGGCAGGGTTAGGCGCGAGATTTCGTACGTGTGTTCTGAACTGCTATACCTTCCCCATGGCGTCGGTTCGGGTGAATGGCTGCTCATCGTCCGTATTCCCCGTCGAACGCGGAACTCGGCAGGGGTGTCCACTCTCGCCCCTGCTCTTCGCGCTGTATATTGGAACCCCTGGCGCAGGCCATGCGCAGGCCATGCGATCGCATCCCTCCATTAAGGGGATTACATTCGGGGCTGATATCCACACGATTAGCTTATACGCTGATGACGTCTTGCTTTTCTTTGCTTCCCCTGCGGCATCCCTGCTGGCCGGGGCGGCCATCCTGGATGCGTTGGCGAAGGCCTCTGGCTTTAAGGTGAACATGACGAAATCAGTAGCACTTGACCTTTCCTTGGAGGCACACACGCGGGCCTCCCTAGAAGCACAATTCCCCTTCCAATGGGCAGACGGTGCAGTCCCCTACCTGGGCATACAAATGGCGGCCACGCTACCAGAAACGGTGCATCTCAACTACGCTAACCTTAGTCGCACCATCCGCGCGGAGGTCGGGCGGTGGCGGCACCTCCCACTATCTTGGCTGGGCCGAGTGGCAGCAGTAAAGATGATAATCCTCCCGCAAGTTTTATACATTTTTCGTGCTAGCCCGCTCCGTCCCCCAGAGGGATGGATTCGCCGCACGCAATCGGAGCTGGCTCAGTTTGTGTTGAACGGGAAACGGCCCAGACTCAAGCTGAGGCTAGGGATGCTTCCCCCGGAGAGTGGTGGGCTGGGCCTGCCGGATTTGCGTCACTATTACCAGGCGACCCAACTCAGAACCCTAGTGGAATGGAGCAAATGGGAATCGGAGCGCCATTGGTTGTTCCAGGTCCAAGCGGTCGTGGGCGTCCACTCCAGGAGGTGCCTTTCCTGCAGCGACAACACCGACCCCCTAACCTATACGCCTCCTTCGTCACGAGGGTACCGCTAGAGGTATGGGATCGAACATGCTTCTTACACGACCTGACGACCTTCCCGTCTCCCCTCACACCCCTGTTAGAGAACCCTGACTTCGGCCCGGGTAGGGATGTCCAGGCCTTTGCACGGTGGCGCCCAGCAGGATGCCGATGCCTCTTTCACATGTATTCAGATGCAGGAGGGATGCCTTTTGAGGAATTCCGGAAGACCTATGACCTCCCGGAGGCTGAACACCTTAGTTATCTACAGGTCCGACATTGGGCGCTTCAACCCCAGATCCGTGGAGACGCTACACGCAAGCTCAGTAAATATGAATACTGGCTTCTCTCGCGCACCACAGATAAGCGACTCATTTCAGACATATATCGGCTCCTCTTGGACAGATACTCGCGCGTTTATAATGCAGGACGGGCTAGATGGGAGAGGGAACTGGGGCGGACTCTGCGCAACAAAGAATGGGAGGACATTTACTACAGCGCCACACACACACGAGATGCGGGAGGTTTGGCACCTCACGCAAGATACGTGAGATTCGGTATCTCAATCGGGATGCGTGAGGTTTGGCACCTCACCCGAGATGCGTGAGGTTTGGCACCTCACCCGAGATGCGTGAGGTTTGGCACCTCACCCGAGATGCGTGGGGTTTGGCACCTCACCCGAGATGCGTGAGGTTTGGCACCTCACCCGAGATGCGTGAGGTTTGGCACCTCACGCGAGATGCGTGAGGTTTGGCACCTCACCCGAGATGCGTGAGGGTTGGCACCTCACGCGAGATGCGTTAGGTTTGGCACCTCACTCGAGATGCGTGAGGTTTTGCACCTCACCCGAGATGCGTGAGGTTTGGCACCTCACGCGAGATGCGTGAGGTTTGGCACCTCACCCGAGATGCGTGAGGTTCGGCACGGGGCATGCCTACGATGATGTCAGCGGCCGTGCCCAGTTCCCCGTGCTCACTATTCAGCGTCTTTTGGTGAAGGAGGAAGAGGATCTTGGGGCTCCGTTTCTCTGCAAGGCCAGCTTTGTTCTTTTGATCGGTGGAGAGTTCTGGGTGCCTGAAATCTGCTACAACGCTCGCTGAGCTGCAGGAGGAGTTTAGAATCTGTAGAGACTTCTCTTCTTGATGGGTTCCCGGTGAGGCTAGGTTTTGGGGGGGATTACCTGTCACTAACCCAGATTCAGAAGTAAAGTCAATCCATCAATCAGGAGTTTGTTAAAGTGCAACTACTCACCCGTAAGGGTCTCAAGGCGCTAGGGGTGGGGGGTGCAGGTTCCATTCCATCAAGGAGGGGGTCTGTCGAAGAGCCAAGTTTTGAGGTTTCTTGCGAAGATGGGGAGCAATGTTGTCTGTCTGAGGTGGAGTGTAAGGGCGTTCCATGCTTTGGCGGCGAGGAAGGAGAAGGAGAAGGAGCGGCCTCCCGATCTGGTCTTTCTGGTGCGGGGGACCACGGCGTAGGAGAGCTGGGCTGATCGTAGGGTCCTTTGGGAGTGCCTGGAATTTGAGCCGGCTGTTCAGGTATGCTGGTCCGGTGCCGTGGAGGGCCTTGTGTGCGTGGGTGAGCATCTTAAAGGTGATTCTCGCCTCGACGGGGAGCCAGTGGAGTGTGCGCAGGTGCTGAGAGATGTGGCAGTGTTTTGGCAGGTTGAGGACCAGTCTTGCGGCGGCGTTCTGGATGTTCTGTAGCTTGCGGATGATGATTTTGTTTATTCCGGCGTAGAGTGCGTTGCCGTAGTAGTCTGCTGGTGACCAGGGCGTGAGTGACTGTCTTTCGGTGTTCGAGGGGGATCCATTTGAAGGTCTTACGAAGGAGGCGGAGGGTGTGGAAGCAGGAAGATGAGACAGATTTGATCTGGCGGTCCATTTTGAGCTCGGAGTCCAGGATGATTCCCAGGTTGCGTGCGTGGTCTGTGGGGGTTGGCGGGTTTCCAAGGGCGGTGGGCCACCAGGTGTCGCTCCAGGCGTCGGGGTTTGGGCCCATGATGAGTACTTCTGTTTTGTTGGTGTTTAGTTGTAGGCAGCTGTTTTTCATCCATTTGGCGACCACAAAGACTGCTGGGGTGGCGCTCCTGGTGTCAAAGCGATTTAAGGGGAAGCAGTTACACTGGGGGACAGAGGTTAAAGGGCGACTCCTATCCTGCAGGTTCTCACTGGGTGCTCACACCTTCACGGTGATTGCGGTTTATGCGCCAAATGAGGGGCAGGAGAAGTTCTTCCACCAAGTGCTTACTGAAGCAGCGGCGGCACCTGATAGACACGTTCTGGTTGGGGGGACCTCAATTTAGTTTTTGACAACCTACTTGACATGTCAGCGCAGCGATCCACGCAGGCAGGCACTTTATCGGAGGGGGGACGGAACAGATTGTCAGAACTGGGTATGACGGACTTGTGGCGCTCCCTCCACCCGGACGACCGGGACTACACATATTACTCCAACGCCCACAAAACCTATGCGCGCCTAGATTATTTTCTAACATCCACTTCATTTAGAGCGCTGGCGTCAGGCGTTGAGATAGGAGTGGCAGCCCTTTCCGATCATGCACCACTCACAGCAGTGTTTACCTTTCCACCGGTGGGGCGCAGTGCCCGTTGCTGGAGGCTTAGGGACACGCTGCTGCACAGACAGGGGGTTGTGGCCAAGATCAAGGAAGCTATAGCTGAATACCTGGTACACAACACACCGACGGACACTTCACATGCAACACATTGGGCAGCACTCAAGGCAGTCATACGGGGCGAGTTCATTGCAATCGCGGCAGCAGACAATGCGGAGAGGGCCCGTAAGAGAGACAAGCTCTCTGCCCGCACGAAGGAATTGGAGCAGGTACACCAGAGGACCGGGGCGCCGCGGGTGTGGAAACAGTTGTGAGTGGCACGTCAACAGTTAGCAGCACTAGATCAAGATAGAGCAGAATACGCGGCACTACAGGTACGACATGCATACTACACGGGAGGCGACAGATGCGGGAGGCTGTTGGGTCGGGCACTCCGCGAACAGCAGCAACGACACTCGGTGCAGGAAATACACACGCAGGACGGAGTCACAGTGACGGAGGACGGAGCTATAGCGCAGGCATTTATTGACTTTTATACCACACTATACGAGGGGGCTGCTCTGGATCCAGCGGACGGGGCGGCCAACTGGACTCTGTGTCCATACCCGCTTTATCGATGGAACAATCAGAACTCCTTGACAGGGAGATCCGTCCTGAAGAAGTCATTGCCGCGATCTCCCCCCTCAAGCTGGCCAAGGCGCCGTGACCGGATGGCTTCACCGCCGCCTTTTACAAAACATTCTGCCCCCAGGTTGCTCCGTTGTTGACTGCCCTCTTTAATTCCTTCTCGGAGCCCGGCGCCATCCCAAGAGATCTGATGAGTGCCATGATCTCGGTCATTCCCAAACCGGGGAAGTACCGAACGCAATGCGGGGCCTACCGCCCTATCTCGTTACTTAGCGTAGATCTGAAGCTTTACACCAGTATACTGTCGAAGCGGCTTAGCCCACTTATGCCTGATCTGATTGATCCGGACCAGGCCGGCTTTATACCGGAGCGCCAGACGGTCGACAACACAAAAAGAGCACTCCACTTAGTGGAACGAGCCTCCAGGTTGCCAGGAGAGTTCATGATGTTGGCAATTGATGCGGAGAAGGCCTTCGATCATGTCCACTGGCCGTACTTGGAACAGGTGCGCATCAAGGCAGGGTTAGGCGCGAGATTTCGTACGTGTGTTCTGAACTGCTATACCTTCCCCATGGCGTCGGTTCGGGTGAATGGCTGCTCATTGTCCGTATTCCCCGTCGAACGCGGAACTCGGCAGGGGTGTCCACTCTCGCCCCTGCTCTTCGCGCTGTATATGGAACCCCTGGCGCAGGCCATGCGATCGCATCCCTCCATTAAGGGGATTACATTCGGGGCTGATATCCACACGATTAGCTTATACGCTGATGACGTCTTGCTTTTCTTTGCTTCCCCTTCGGCATCCCTGCTGGCCGGGGTGGCCATCCTGGATGCGTTGGCGAAGGCCTCTGGCTTTAAGGTGAACATGACGAAATCAGTAGCACTTGACCTTTCCTTGGAGGCACACACGCGGGCCTCCCTAGAAGCACAATTCCCCTTCCAATGGGCAGACGGTGCAGTCCCCTACCTGGGCATACAAATGGCGGCCACGCTACCAGAAACGGTGCATCTCAACTACGCTAACCTTAGTCGCACCATCCGCGCGGAGGTCGGGCGGTGGCGGCACCTCCCACTATCTTGGCTGGGCCGAGTGGCAGCAGTAAAGATGATAATCCTCCCGCAAGTTTTATACATTTTTCGTGCTAGCCCGCTCCGTCCCCCAGAGGGATGGATTCGCCGCACGCAATCGGAGCTGGCTCAGTTTGTGTTGAACGGGAAACGGCCCAGACTCAAGCTGAGGCTAGGGATGCTTCCCCCGGAGAGTGGTGGGCTGGGCCTGCCGGATTTGCGTCACTATTACCAGGCGACCCAACTCAGAACCCTAGTGGAATGGAGCAAATGGGAATCGGAGCGCCATTGGTTGTTCCAGGTCCAAGCGGTCGTGGGCGTCCACTCCAGGAGGTGCCTTTCCTGCAGCGACAACACCGACCCCCTAACCTATACGCCTCCTTCGTCACGAGGGTACCGCTAGAGGTATGGGATCGAACATGCTTCTTACACGACCTGACGACCTTCCCGTCTCCCCTCACACCCCTGTTAGAGAACCCTGACTTCGGCCCGGGTAGGGATGTCCAGGCCTTTGCACGGTGGCGCCCAGCAGGATGCCGATGCCTCTTTCACATGTATTCAGATGCGGGAGTGATGCCTTTTGAGGAATTCCGGAAGACCTATGACCTCCCGGAGGCTGAACACCTTAGTTATCTACAGGTCCGACATTGGGCGCTTCAACCCCAGATCCGTGGAGACGCTACACGCAAGCTCAGTAAATATGAATACTGGCTTCTCTCGCGCACCACAGATAAGCGACTCATTTCAGACATATATCGGCTCCTCTTGGACAGATAATCGCGCGTTTATAATGCAGGACGGGCTAGATGGGAGAGGGAACTGGGGCGGACTCTGCGCAACAAAGAATGGGAGGACATTTACTACAGCGCCACACACACACGAGATGCGGGAGGTTTGGCACCTCACGCAAGATACGTGAGATTCGGTATCTCAATCGGGATGCGTGAGGTTTGGCACCTCACGCGAGATGCGTGAGGTTTGGCACCTCACCCGAGATGCGTGAGGTTTGGCACCTCACCCGAGATGCGTGAGGTTTGCCACCTCACCCGAGATGCGTGGGGTTTGGCACCTCACCCGAGATGCGTGAGGTTTGGCACCTCACCCGAGATGCGTGAGGTTTGGCAGCTCACGCGAGATGCGTGAGGGTTGGCACCTCACGCGAGATGCGTGAAGTTTGGCACCTCACTCGAGATGCGTGAGGTTTTGCACCTCACCCGAGATGCGTGAGGTTTGGCACCTCACCCGAGATGCGTGAGGTTTGGCACCTCACCCGAGATGCGTGGGGTTTGGCACCTCACCCGAGATGCGTGAGGTTTGGCACCTCACCCGAGATGCGTGAGGTTTGGCAGCTCACGCGAGATGCGTGAGGGTTGGCACCTCACGCGAAATGCGTGAGGGTTGGCACCTCACCCGAGATGCGTGAGGGTTGGCACCTCACGCCAGATGCGTGAGGGTTGGCACCTCACGCGAAATGCGTGAGGGTTGGCACCTCACGCGAGATGCGTGAGGGTTGGCACCTCACGCCCGAGATGCGTGAGGGTTGGCACCTCACGCGAGATGCGTGAGGGTTGGCACCTCACGCGAGATGCGTGAGGTTTGGCACCTCACTCGAGATGCGTGAGGGTTGGCACCTCACCCGAGATGCGTGAGGTTTGGCACCTCACCCGAGATGCGTGAGGTTCGGCACGGGGCATGCCTATGATGATGTCAGCGGCCGTGCCCAGTTCCCCGTGCTCACTATTCAGCGTCTTTTGGTGAAGGAGGAAGAGGATCTTGGGGCTCCGTTTCTCTGCAATGCCAGCTTTGTTCTTTTGATCGGTGGAGAGTTCTGGGTGCCTGAAATCTGCTACAACGCTCGCTGAGCTGCAGGAGGAGTTTAGAATCTGTAGAGACTTCTCTTCTTGATGGGTTCCCGGTGAGGCTAGGTTTTGGGGGGATTACCTGTCACTAACCCAGATTCAGAAGTAAAGTCAATCCATCAATCAGGAGTTTGTTAAAGCGCAACTACTCACCCGTAAGAGTCTCAAGGCGCTAGGGGTGGGGGGTGCAGGTTCCATTCCATCAAGGAGGGGGTCTGTCGAAGAGCCAAGTTTTGAGGTTTCTTGCGAAGATGGGGAGCGATGTTGTCTGTCTGAGGTGGAGTGTAAGGGCGTTCCATGCTTTGGCGGCGAGGAAGGAGAAGGAGAAGGAGAAGGAGCGGCCTCCCGATCTGGTCTTTCTGGTGCGGGGGACCACGGCGTAGGAGAGCTGGGCTGATCGTAGGGTCCTTTAGGAGTGCCTGGAATTTGAGCCGGCTGTTCAGGTATGCTGGTCCGGTGCCGTGGAGGGCCTTGTGTGCGTGGGTGAGCATCTTAAAGGTGATTCTCGCCTCGACGGGGAGCCAGTGGAGTGTGCGCAGGTGCTGAGAGATGTGGCAGTGTTTTGGCAGGTTGAGGACCAGTCTTGCGGCGGCGTTCTGGATGTTCTGTAGCTTGCGGATGATGATTTTGTTTATTCCGGCGTAGAGTGCGTTGCCGTAGTAGTCTGCTGGTGACCAGGGCGTGAGTGACTGTCTTTCGGTGTTCGAGGGGGATCCATTTGAAGGTCTTACGAAGGAGGCGGAGGGTGTGGAAGCAGGAAGATGAGACAGATTTGATCTGGCGGTCCATTTTGAGCTCGGAGTCCAGGATGATTCCCAGGTTGCGTGCGTGGTCTGTGGGGGTTGGCGGGTTTCCAAGGGCGGTGGGCCACCAGGTGTCGCTCCAGGCGTCGGGGTTTGGGCCCATGATGAGTACTTCTGTTTTGTTGGTGTTTAGTTGTAGGCAGCTGTTTTTCATCCATTTGGCGACCACAAAGACTGCTGGGGTGGCGCTCCTGGTGTCAAAGCGATTTAAGGGGAAGCAGTTACACCGGGGGACAGAGGTTAAAGGGCGACTCCTATCCTGCAGGTTCTCACTGGGTGCTCACACCTTCACGGTGATTGCGGTTTATGCGCCAAATGAGGGGCAGGAGAAGTTCTTCCACCAAGTGCTTACTGAAGCAGCGGCGGCACCTGATAGACACGTTCTGGTTGGGGGGACCTCAATTTAGTTTTTGACAACCTACTTGACAGGTCAGCGCAGCGATCCACGCAGGCAGGCACTTTATCGGAGGGGGGACGGAACAGATTGTCAGAACTGGGTATGACGGACTTGTGGCGCTCCCTCCACCCGGACGACCGGGACTACACATATTACTCCAACGCCCACAAAACCTATGCGCGCCTAGATTATTTTCTAACATCCACTTCATTTAGAGCGCTGGCGTCAGGCGTTGAGATAGGAGCGGCAGCCCTTTCCGATCATGCACCACTCACAGCGGTGTTTACCTTTCCACCGGTGGGGCGCAGTGCCCGTTGCTGGAGGCTTAGGGACACGCTGCTGCACAGACAGGGGGTTGTGGCCAAGATCAAGGAAGCTATAGCTGAATACCTGGTACACAACACACCGACGGACACTTCACATGCAACACATTGGGCAGCACTCAAGGCAGTCATACGGGGCGAGTTCATTGCAATCGCGGCAGCAGACAATGCGGAGAGGGCCCGTAAGAGAGACGAGCTCTCTGCCCGCACAAAGGAATTGGAGCAGGTACACCAGAGGACCGGGGCGCCGCGGGTGTGGAAACAGTTGTGAGTGGCACGTCAACAGTTAGCAGCACTAGATCAAGATAGAGCAGAATACGCGGCACTACGGGTACGACATGCATACTACACGGGAGGCGACAGATGCGGGAGGCTGTTGGGTCGGGCACTCCGCGAACAGCAGCAACGACACTCGGTGCAGGAAATACACACGCAGGACGGAGTCACAGTGACGGAGGACGGAGCTATAGCGCAGGCATTTATTGACTTTTATACCACACTATACGAGGGGGCTGCTCTGGATCCAGCGGACGGGGCGGCCTTCCTGGACTCTGTGGCCATACCCGCTTTATCGATGGAACAATCAGAACTCCTTGACAGGGAGATCCGTCCTGAAGAAGTCATTGCCGCGATCTCCCCCCTCAAGCTGGCCAAGGCGCCGTGACCGGATGGCTTCACCGCCGCCTTTTACAAAACATTCTGCCCCCAGGTTGCTCCGTTGTTCACTGCCCTCTTTAATTCCTTCTCGGAGCCCGGCGCCATCCCAAGAGATCTGATGAGTGCCATGATCTCGGTCATTCCCAAACCGGGGAAGTACCGAACGCAATGCGGGGCCTACCGCCCTATCTCGTTACTTAGCGTACATCTGAAGCTTTACACCAGTATACTGTCGAAGCGGCTTAGCCTACTTATGCCTGATCTGATTGATCCGGACCAGGCCGGCTTTATACCGGAGCGCCAGACGGTCGACAACACAAAAAGAGCACTCCACTTAGTGGAACGAGCCTCCAGGTTGCCAGGAGAGTTCATGATGTTGGCAATTGATGCGGAGAAGGCCTTCGATCATGTCCACTGGCCGTACTTGGAACAGGTGCTCATCAAGGCAGGGTTAGGCGCGAGATTTCGTACGTGTGTTCTGAACTGCTATACCTTCCCCATGGCGTCGGTTCGGGTGAATGGCTGCTCATCGTCCGTATTCCCCGTCGAACGCGGAACTCGGCAGGGGTGTCCACTCTCGCCCCTGCTCTTCGCGCTGTATATTGGAACCCCTGGCGCAGGCCATGCGCAGGCCATGCGATCGCATCCCTCCATTAAGGGGATTACATTCGGGGCTGATATCCACACGATTAGCTTATACGCTGATGACGTCTTGCTTTTCTTTGCTTCCCCTGCGGCATCCCTGCTGGCCGGGGCGGCCATCCTGGATGCGTTGGCGAAGGCCTCTGGCTTTAAGGTGAACATGACGAAATCAGTAGCACTTGACCTTTCCTTGGAGGCACACACGCGGGCCTCCCTAGAAGCACAATTCCCCTTCCAATGGGCAGACGGTGCAGTCCCTTACCTGGGCATACAAATGGCGGCCACGCTACCAGAAACGGTGCATCTCAACTACGCTAACCTTAGTCGCACCATCCGCGCGGAGGTCGGGCGGTGGCGGCACCTCCCACTATCTTGGCTGGGCCGAGTGGCAGCAGTAAAGATGATAATCCTCCCGCAAGTTTTATACATTTTTCGTGCTAGCCCGCTCCGTCCCCCGGAGGGATGGATTCGCCGCACGCAATCGGAGCTGGCTCAGTTTGTGTTGAACGGGAAACGGCCCAGACTCAAGCTGAGGCTAGGGATGCTTCCCCCGGAGAGTGGTGGGCTGGGCCTGCCGGATTTGCGTCACTATTACCAGGCGACCCAACTCAGAACCCTAGTGGAATGGAGCAAATGGGAATCGGAGCGCCATTGGTTGTTCCAGGTCCAAGCGGTCGTGGGCGTCCACTCCAGGAGGTGCCTTTCCTGCAGCGACAACACCGACCCCCTAACCTATACGCCTCCTTCGTCACGAGGGTACCGCTAGAGGTATGGGATCGAACATGCTTCTTACACGACCTGACGACCTTCCCGTCTCCCCTCACACCCCTGTTAGAGAACCCTGACTTCGGCCCGGGTAGGGATGTCCAGGCCTTTGCACGGTGGCGCCCAGCAGGATGCCGATGCCTCTTTCACATGTATTCAGATGCAGGAGTGATGCCTTTTGAGGAATTCCGGAAGACCTATGACCTCCCGGAGGCTGAACACCTTAGTTATCTACAGGTCCGACATTGGGCGCTTCAACCCCAGATCCGTGGAGACGCTACACGCAAGCTCAGTAAATATGAATACTGGCTTCTCCCGCGCACCACAGATAAGCGACTCATTTCAGACATATATCGGCTCCTCTTGGACAGATACTCGCGCGTTTATAATGCAGGACGGGCTAGATGGGAGAGGGAATTGGGGCGGACTCTGCGCAACAAAGAATGGGAGGACATTTACTACAGCGCCACACACACACGAGATGCGGGAGGTTTGGCACCTCACGCAAGATACGTGAGATTCGGTATCTCAATCGGGATGCGTGAGGTTTGGCACCTCACCCGAGATGCGTGAGGTTTGGCACCTCACCCGAGATGCATGAGGTTTGGCACCTCACGCGAGATGCGTGAGGTTTTGACCTCACCCGAGATGCGTGAGGTTTTGACCTCACCCGAGATGCGTGAGGTTTGGCACCTCACCCGAGATGCGTGAGGTTTGGCACCTCACCCGAGATGCGTGGGGTTTGGCACCTCACGCGAGATGCGTGAGGTTTGGCACCTCACTCGAGATGCCAAACCTCACGCGAGATGCGTGAGGTTTGGCACCTCACTCGAGATGCGTGAGGATTGGCACCTCACCCGAGATGCGTGAGGTTTGGCACCTCACGCGAGATGCGTGAGGTTTGGCACCTCACGCGAGATGCGTGAGGGTTGGCACCTCACCCGAGATGCGTGAGGGTTGGCACCTCACGCCAGATGCGTGAGGGTTGGCACCTCACGCGAGATGCGTGAGGTTTGGCACCTCACCCGAGATGCGTGAGGTTTGGCGCCTCACCCGAGATGCGTAAGGTTTGGCACCTCACGCGAGATGCGTGAGGTTTGGCACCTCACCCGAGATGCGTGAGGTTCGGCACGGGGCATGCCTACGATGATGTCAGCGGCCGTGCCCAGTTCCCCGTGCTCACTATTCAGCGTCTTTTGGTGAAGGGGGAAGAGGATCTTGGGGCTCCGTTTCTCTGCAAGGCCAGCTTTGTTCTTTTGATCGGTGGAGAGTTCTGGGTGCCTGAAATCTGCTACAACGCTCGCTGAGCTGCAGGAGGAGTTTAGAATCTGTAGAGACTTCTCTTCTTGATGGGTTCCCGGTGAGGCTAGGTTTTGGGGGGATTACCTGTCACTAACCCAGATTCAGAAGTAAAGTCAATCCATCAATCAGGAGTTTGTTAAAGTGCAACTACTCACCCGTAAGGGTCTCAAGGCGCTAGGGGTGGGGGGTGCAGGTTCCATTCCATCAAGGAGGGGGTCTGTCGAAGAGCCAAGTTTTGAGGTTTCTTGCGAAGATGGGGAGCGATGTTGTCTGTCTGAGGTGGAGTGTAAGGGCGTTCCATGCTTTGGCGGCGAGGAAGGAGAAGGAGAAGGAGCGGCCTCCCGATCTGGTCTTTCTGGTGCGGGGGACCACGGCGTAGGAGAGCTGGGCTGATCGTAGGGTCCTTTGGGAGTGCCTGGAATTTGAGCCGGCTGTTCAGGTATGCTGGTCCGGTGCCGTGGAGGGCCTTGTGTGCGTGGGTGAGCATCTTAAAGGTGATTCTCGCCTCGACGGGGAGCCAGTGGAGTGTGCGCAGGTGCTGAGAGATGTGGCAGTGTTTTGGCAGGTTGAGGACCAGTCTTGCGGCGGCGTTCTGGATGTTCTGTAGCTTGCGGATGATGATTTTGTTTATTCCGGCGTAGAGTGCGTTGCCGTAGTAGTCTGCTGGTGACCAGGGCGTGAGTGACTGTCTTTCGGTGTTAGAGGGGGATCCATTTGAAGGTCTTACGAAGGAGGCGGAGGGTGTGGAAGCAGGAAGATGAGACAGATTTGATCTGGCGGTCCATTTTGAGCTCGGAGTCCAGGATGATTCCCAGGTTGCGTGCGTGGTCTGTGGGGGTTGGCGGGTTTCCAAGGGCGGTGGGCCACCAGGTGTCGCTCCAGGCGTCGGGGTTTGGGCCCATGATGAGTACTTCTGTTTTGTTGGTGTTTAGTTGTAGGCAGCTGTTTTTCATCCATTTGGCGACCACAAAGACTGCTGGGGTGGCACTCCTGGTGTCAAAGCGATTTAAGGGGAAGCAGTTACACCGGGGGACAGAGGTTAAAGGGCGACTCCTATCCTGCAGGTTCTCACTGGGTGCTCACACCTTCACGGTGATTGCGGTTTATGCGCCAAATGAGGGGCAGGAGAAGTTCTTCCACCAAGTGCTTACTGAAGCAGCGGCGGCACCTGATAGACACGTTCTGGTTGGGGGGGACCTCAATTTAGTTTTTGACAACCTACTTGACAGGTCAGCGCAGCGATCCACGCAGGCAGGCACTTTATCGGAGGGGGGACGGAACAGATTGTCAGAACTGGGTATGACGGACTTGTGGCGCTCCCTCCACCCGGACGACCGGGACTACACATATTACTCCAACGCCCACAAAACCTATGCGCGCCTAGATTATTTTCTAACATCCACTTCATTTAGAGCGCTGGCGTCAGGCGTTGAGATAGGAGCGGCAGCCCTTTCCGATCATGCACCACTCACAGCGGTGTTTACCTTTCCACCGGTGGGGCGCAGTGCCCGTTGCTGGAGGCTTAGGGACACGCTGCTGCACAGACAGGGGGTTGTGGCCAAGATCAAGGAAGCTATAGCTGAATACCTGGTACGCAACACACCGACGGACACTTCACATGCAACACATTGGGCAGCACTCAAGGCAGTCATACGGGGCGAGTTCATTGCAATCGCGGCAGCAGACAATGCGGAGAGGGCCCGTAAGAGAGACGAGCTCTCTGCCCGCACGAAGGAATTGGAGCAGGTACACCAGAGGACCGGGGCGCCGTGGGTGTGGAAACAGTTGTGAGTGGCACGTCAACAGTTAGCAGCACTAGATCAAGATAGAGCAAAATGCGCGGCACTACGGGTACGACATGCATACTACACGGGAGGCGACAGATGCGGGAGGCTGTTGGGTCGGGCACTCCGCGAACAGCAGCAACGACACTCGGTGCAGGAAATACACACGCAGGACGGAGTCACAGTGACGGAGGACGGAGCTATAGCGCAGGCATTTATTGACTTTTATAACACACTATACGAGGGGGCTGCTCTGGATCCAGCGGACGGGGCGGACTTCCTGGACTCTGTGTCCATACCCGCTTTATCGACGGAACAATCAGAACTCCTTGACAGGGAGATCCGTCCTGAAGAAGTCATTGCCGCGATCTCCCCTCTCAAGCTGGCCAAGGCGCCAGGACCAGATGGCTTCACCGCCGCCTTTTACAAAACATTCTGCCCCCAGGTTGCTCCGTTGTTGACTGCCCTCTTTAATTCCTTCTCGGAGCCCGGCGCCATCCCAAGAGATCTGATGAGTGCCATGATCTCGGTCATTCCCAAACCGGGGAAGGACCGAACGCAATGCGGGGCCTACCGCCCTATCTCGTTACTTAACGTAGATCTGAAGCTTTACACCAGTATACTGTCGAAGCGGCTGGGCCCACTTATGCCTGGTCTGATTGATCCGGACCAGGCCGGCTTTATACCAGAGCGCCAGACGGTCGACAACACAAAAAGAGCACTCCACTTAGTGGAACGAGCCTCCAGGTTGCCAGGAGAGTTCATGATGTTGGCAATTGATGCGGAGAAGGCCTTCGATCATGTCCACTGGCCGTACTTGGAACAGGTGCTCATCAAGGCAGGGTTAGGCGCGAGATTTCGTACGTGTGTTCTGAACTGCTATACCTTCCCCATGGCGTTAGTTCGGGTGAATGGCTGCTCATCGTCCGTATTCCCCGTCGAACGCGGAACTCGGCAAGGGTGTCCACTCTCGCCCCTGCTCTTCGCGCTGTATATGGAACCCCTGGCGCAGGCCATGCGATCGCATCCGACCATTAAGCGGATTAAATTCGGGGCTGATATCCACACGATTAGCTTATACGCTGATGACGTCTTGCTTTCCTTTGCTTCCCCTGCGGCATCCCTGCTGGCCGGGGCGGCCATCCTGGATGCGTTGGCGAAGGCCTCTGGCTTTAAGGTGAACATGACGAAATCAGTAGCACTTGACCTTTCCTTGGAGGCACACACGCGGGCCTCCCTAGAAGCACAATTCCCCTTCCAATGGGCAGACGGTGAAGTCCCCAACCTGGGCATACAATTGGCGGCCACGCTACCAGAAACGGTGCGTCTCAACTACGCCAACCTTAGTCGCACTATCCGCGCGGAGGTCGGGCGGTGGCGGCACCTCCCACTATCTTGGCTGGGCCGAGTGGCAGCAGTAAAGATGACAATCCTCCCGCAAGTTTTATTCGTTTTTCGGGCTAGCCCGCTCCGTCCCCCGGAGGGATGGATTCGCCGCACGCAATCGGAGCTGGCTCAGTTTGTGTGGAACGGGAAACGGCCCAGACTCAATCTGAGGCTAGGGATGCTTCCCCCGGAGAGTGGTGGGCTGGGCCTGCCGGATTTGCGTCACTATTACCAGGCGACCCAACTCAGAACCCTAGTGGAATGGAGCAAATGGGAATCGGAGCGCCATTGGTTGTTCCAGGTCCAAGCGGTCGCGGGCGTCCACTCCAGGAGGTGCCTTTCCTGCAGCGACAACACCGACCCCCTAACCTATACGCCTCCTTCGTCACGAGGGTACCGCTAGAGGTATGGGATCGAACATGCGTCTTACACGACCTGACGACCTTCCCGTCTCCCCTCACACCCCTGTTAGAGAACCCTGACTTCGGCCCGGGTAGGGATGTCCAGGCCTTTGCACGGTGGCGCCCAGCAGGATGCCGATGCCTCTTTCACATGTATTCAGATGCGGGAGTGATGCCTTTTGAGGAATTCCGGAAGACCTATGACCTCCCGGAGGCTGAACACCTTAGTTATCTACAGGTCCGACATTGGGCGCTTCAACCCCAGATCCGTGGAGACGCTACAAGCAAGCTCAGTAAATATGAATACTGGCTTCTCTCGCGCACCACAGATAAGCGACTCATTTCAGACATATATCGGCTCCTCTTGGACAGATACTCACGCGTTTATAATGCAGGACGGGCTAGATGGGAGAGGGAACTGGGGCGGACTCTGCGCAACAAAGAATGGGAGGACATTTACTACCGCGCCACACACACACACGAGATGCGTGAGGTTTGGCACCTCACGCGAGATGCGTGAGATTCGGTATCTCACGCGGGATGCGTGAGGTTTGGCACATCACCCGAGATGCATGAGGTTTGGCACCTCACGCGAGATGCGTGAGGTTTGGCACCTCACCCGAGATGCGTGAGGTTTGGCACCTCACCCGAGATGCGTGAGGTTTGGCACCTCACCCGAGATGCGTGAGGTTTGGCACCTCACCCGAGATGCGTGGGGTTTGGCACCTCACCCGAGATGCGTGAGGTTTGGCACCTCACCCGAGATGCGTGAGGTTTGGCACCTCACGCGAGATGCGTGAGGGTTGGCACCTCACGCGAAATGCGTGAGGGTTGGAACCTCACCCGAGATGCGTGAGGGTTGGCACCTCACGCCAGATGCGTGAGGTTTGGCACCTCACTCGAGATGCGTGAGGGTTGGCACCTCACCCGAGATGCGTGAGGTTTGGCACCTCACGCGAGATGCGTGAGGTTTATCACCTCACTCGAGATGCGTGAGGTTTGGCAACTCACCCGAGATGCGTGAGGTTTGGCACCTCACGCGAGATGCGTGAGGTTCGGCACGGGGCATGCCTACGACGATGTCAGCGGCCGTGCCCAGTTCCCCGTGCTCACTATTCAGCGTCTTTTGGTGAAGGAGGAAGAGGATCTTGGGGCTCCGTTTCTCTGCAAGGCCAGCTTTGTTCTTTTGATCGGTGGAGAGTTCTGGGTGCCTGAAATCTGCTACAACGCTCGCTGAGCTGCAGGAGGAGTTTAGAATCTGTAGAGACTTCTCTTCTTGATGGGTTCCCGGTGAGGCTAGGTTTTGGGGGGATTACCTGTCACTAACCCAGATTCAGAAGTAAAGTCAATCCATCAATCAGGAGTTTGTTAAAGTGCAACTACTCACCCGTAAGGGTCTCAAGGCGCTAGGGGTGGGGGGTGCAGGTTCCATTCCATCAAGGAGGGGGTCTGTCGAAGAGCCAAGTTTTGAGGTTTCTTGCGAAGATGGGGAGCAATGTTGTCTGTCTGAGGTGGAGTGTAAGGGCGTTCCATGCTTTGGCGGCGAGGAAGGAGAAGGAGCGGCCTCCCGATCTGGTCTTTCTGGTGCGGGGGACCACGGCGTAGGAGAGCTGGGCTGATCGTAGGGTCCTTTGGGAGTGCCTGGAATTTGAGCCGGCTGTTCAGGTATGCTGGTCCGGTGCCGTGGAGGGCCTTGTGTGCGTGGGTGAGCATCTTAAAGGTGATTCTCGCCTCGACGGGGAGCCAGTGGAGTGTGCGCAGGTGCTGAGAGATGTGGCAGTGTTTTGGCAGGTTGAGGACCAGTCTTGCGGCGGCGTTCTGGATGTTCTGTAGCTTGCGGATGATGATTTTGTTTATTCCGGCGTAGAGTGCGTTGCCGTAGTAGTCTGCTGGTGACCAGGGCGTGAGTGACTGTCTTTCGGTGTTCGAGGGGGATCCATTTGAAGGTCTTACGAAGGAGGCGGAGGGTGTGGAAGCAGGAAGATGAGACAGATTTGATCTGGCGGTCCATTTTGAGCTCGGAGTCCAGGATGATTCCCAGGTTGCGTGCGTGGTCTGTGGGGGTTGGCGGGTTTCCAAGGGCGGTGGGCCACCAGGTGTCGCTCCAGGCGTCGGGGTTTGGGCCCATGATGAGTACTTCTGTTTTGTTGGTGTTTAGTTGTAGGCAGCTGTTTTTCATCCATTTGGCGACCACAAAGACTGCTGGGGTGGCGCTCCTGGTGTCAAAGCGATTTAAGGGGAAGCAGTTACACCGGGGGACAGAGGTTAAAGGGCGACTCCTATCCTGCAGGTTCTCACTGGGTGCTCACACCTTCACGGTGATTGCGGTTTATGCGCCAAATGAGGGGCAGGAGAAGTTCTTCCACCAAGTGCTTACTGAAGCAGCGGCGGCACCTGATAGACACGTTCTGGTTGGGGGGACCTCAATTTAGTTTTTGACAACCTACTTGACAGGTCAGCGCAGCGATCCACGCAGGCAGGCACTTTATCGGAGGGGGGACGGAACAGATTGTCAGAACTGGGTATGACGGACTTGTGGCGCTCCCTCCACCCGGACGACCGGGACTACACATATTACTCCAACGCCCACAAAACCTATGCGCGCCTAGATTATTTTCTAACATCCACTTCATTTAGAGCGCTGGCGTCAGGCGTTGAGATAGGAGCGGCAGCCCTTTCCGATCATGCACCACTCACAGCGGTGTTTACCTTTCCACCGGTGGGGCGCAGTGCCCGTTGCTGGAGGCTTAGGGACACGCTGCTGCACAGACAGGGGGTTGTGGCCAAGATCAAGGAAGCTATAGCTGAATACCTGGTACACAACACACCGACGGACACTTCACATGCAACACATTGGGCAGCACTCAAGGCAGTCATACGGGGCGAGTTCATTGCAATCGCGGCAGCAGACAATGCGGAGAGGGCCCGTAAGAGAGACGAGCTCTCTGCCCGCACGAAGGAATTGGAGCAGGTACACCAGAGGACCGGGGCGCCGCGGGTGTGGAAACAGTTGTGAGTGGCACGTCAACAGTTAGCAGCACTAGATCAAGATAGAGCAGAATACGCGGCACTACGGGTACGACATGCATACTACACGGGAGGCGACAGATGCGGGAGGCTGTTGGGTCGGGCACTCCGCGAACAGCAGCAACGACACTCGGTGCAGGAAATACACACGCAGGACGGAGTCACAGTGACGGAGGACGGAGCTATAGCGCAGGCATTTATTGACTTTTATACCACACTATACGAGGGGGCTGCTCTGGATCCAGCGGACGGGGCGGCCTTCCTGGACTCTGTGTCCATACCCGCTTTATCGATGGAACAATCAGAACTCCTTGACAGGGAGATCCGTCCTGAAGAAGTCATTGCCGCGATCTCCCCCCTCAAGCTGGCCAAGGCGCCGTGACCGGATGGCTTCACCGCCGCCTTTTACAAAACATTCTGCCCCCAGGTTGCTCCGTTGTTGACTGCCCTCTTTAATTCCTTCTCGGAGCCCGGCGCCATCCCAAGAGATCTGATGAGTGCCATGATCTCGGTCATTCCCAAACCGGGGAAGTACCGAACGCAATGCGGGGCCTACCGCCCTATCTCGTTACTTAGCGTAGATCTGAAGCTTTACACCAGTATACTGTCGAAGCGGCTTAGCCCACTTATGCCTGATCTGATTGATCCGGACCAGGCCGGCTTTATACCGGAGCGCCAGACGGTCGACAACACAAAAAGAGCACTCCACTTAGTGGAACGAGCCTCCAGGTTGCCAGGAGAGTTCATGATGTTGGCAATTGATGCGGAGAAGGCCTTCGATCATGTCCACTGGCCGTACTTGGAACAGGTGCTCATCAAGGCAGGGTTAGGCGCGAGATTTCGTACGTGTGTTCTGAACTGCTATACCTTCCCCATGGCGTCGGTTCGGGTGAATGGCTGCTCATCGTCCGTATTCCCCGTCGAACGCGGAACTCGGCAGGGGTGTCCACTCTCGCCCCTGCTCTTCGCGCTGTATATTGGAACCCCTGGCGCAGGCCATGCGCAGGCCATGCGATCGCATCCCTCCATTAAGGGGATTACATTCGGGGCTGATATCCACACGATTAGCTTATACGCTGATGACGTCTTGCTTTTCTTTGCTTCCCCTGCGGCATCCCTGCTGGCCGGGGCGGCCATCCTGGATGCGTTGGCGAAGGCCTCTGGCTTTAAGGTGAACATGACGAAATCAGTAGCACTTGACCTTTCCTTGGAGGCACACACGCGGGCCTCCCTAGAAGCACAATTCCCCTTCCAATGGGCAGACGGTGCAGTCCCCTACCTGGGCATACAAATGGCGGCCACGCTACCAGAAACGGTGCATCTCAACTACGCTAACCTTAGTCACACCATCCGCGCGGAGGTCGGGCGGTGGCGGCACCTCCCACTATCTTGGCTGGGCCGAGTGGCAGCAGTAAGGATGATAATCCTCCCGCAAGTAATATACATTTTTCGTGCTAGCCCGCTCCGTCCCCCGGAGGGATGGATTCGCCGCACGCAATCGTAGCTGGATCAGTTTGTGTTGAACGGGAAACGGCCCAGACTCAAGCTGAGGCTAGGGATGCTTCCCCCGGAGAGTGGTGGGCTGGGCCTGCCGGATTTGCGTCACTATTACCAGGCGACCCAACTCAGAACCCTAGTGGAATGGAGCAAATGGGAATCGGAGCGCCATTGGTTGTTCCAGGTCCAAGCGGTCGTGGGCGTCCACTCCAGGAGGTGCCTTTCCTGCAGCGACAACACCGACCCCCTAACCTATACGCCTCCTTCGTCACGAGGGTACCGCTAGAGGTATGGGATCGAACATGCTTCTTACACGACCTGACGACCTTCCCGTCTCCCCTCACACCCCTGTTAGAGAACCCTGACTTCGGCCCGGGTAGGGATGTCCAGGCCTTTGCACGGTGGCGCCCAGCAGGATGCCGATGCCTCTTTCACATGTATTCAGATGCGGGAGTGATGCCTTTTGAGGAATTCCGGAAGACCTATGACCTCCCGGAGGCTGAACACCTTAGTTATCTACAGGTCCGACATTGGGCGCTTCAACCCCAGATCCGTGGAGACGCTACACGCAAGCTCAGTAAATATGAATACTGGCTTCTCTCGCGCACCACAGATAAGCGACTCATTTCAGACATATATCGGCTCCTCTTGGACAGATACTCGCGCGTTTATAATGCAGGACGGGCTAGATGGGAGAGGGAACTGGGGCGGACTCTGCGCAACAAAGAATGGGAGGACATTTACTACAGCGCCACACACACACGAGATGCGGGAGGTTTGGCACCTCACGCAAGATACGTGAGATTCGGTATCTCAATCGGGATGCGTGAGGTTTGGCACCACACCCGAGATGCGTGAGGTTTAGCACCTCACCCGAGATGCGTGAGGTTTGGCACCTCACGCGAGATGCGTGAGGTTTGGCACCTCACCCGAGATGCGTGAGGTTTGGCACCTCACCCGAGATGCGTGAGGTTTGGCACCTCACCCGAGATGCGTGGGGTTTGGCACCTAACCCGAGATGCGTGAGGTTTGGCACCTCACCCGAGATGCGTGAGGTTTGGCACCTCACGCGAGATGCGTGAGGGTAGGCACCTCACGCGAAATGCGTGAGGGTTGGCACCTCACCCGAGATGCGTGAGGGTTGGCACCTCACGCCAGATGCGTGAGGGTTGGCACCTCACGCGAGATGCGTGAGGTTTGGCACCTCACTCGAGATGCGTGAGGTTTGGCACCTCACCCGAGATGCGTGAGGTTTGGCACCTCACGCGAGATGCGTGAGGTTTGGCACCTCACGCGAGATGCGTGAGGGTTGGCACCTCACGCGAAATGCGTGAGGGTTGGCACCTCACCCGAGATGCGTGAGGGTTGGCACCTCACGCCAGATGCGTGAGGTTTGGCACCTCACTCGAGATGCGTGAGGTTTGGCACCTCACCCGAGATGCGTGAGGTTTGGCACCTCACGCGAGATGCGTGAGGTTTGGCACCTCACCCGAGATGCGTGAGGTTTGGCACCTCACGCGAGATGCGTGAGGTTTGGCACCTCACCCGAGATGCGTGAGGTTCGGCACGGGGCATGCCTACGATGATGTCAGCGGCCGTGCCCAGTTCCCCGTGCTCACTATTCAGCGTCTTTTGGTGAAGGAGGAAGAGGATCTTGGGGCTCCGTTTCTCTGCAAGGCCAGCTTTGTTCTTTTGATCGGTGGAGAGTTCTGGGTGCCTGAAATCTGCTACAACGCTCGCTGAGCTGCAGGAGGAGTTTAGAATCTGTAGAGACTTCTCTTCTTGATGGGTTCCCGGTGAGGCTAGGTTTTGGGGGGATTACCTGTCACTAACCCAGATTCAGAAGTAAAGTCAATCCATCAATCAGGAGTTTGTTAAAGTGCAACTACTCACCCGTAAGGGTCTCAAGGCGCTAGGGGTGGGGGGTGCAGGTTCCATTCCATCAAGGAGGGGGTCTGTCGAAGAGCCAAGTTTTGAGGTTTCTTGCGAAGATGGGGAGCGATGTTGTCTGTCTGAGGTGGAGTGTAAGGGCGTTCCATGCTTTGGCGGCGAGGAAGGAGAAGGAGAAGGAGCGGCCTCCCGATCTGGTCTTTCTGGTGCGGGGGACCACGGCGTAGGAGAGCTGGGCTGATCGTAGGGTCCTTTGGGAGTGCCTGGAATTTGAGCCGGCTGTTCAGGTATGCTGGTCCGGTGCCGTGGAGGGCCTTGTGTGCGTGGGTGAGCATCTTAAAGGTGATTCTCGCCTCGACGGGGAGCCAGTGGAGTGTGCGCAGGTGCTGAGAGATGTGGCAGTGTTTTGGCAGGTTGAGGACCAGTCTTGCGGCGGCGTTCTGGATGTTCTGTAGCTTGCGGATGATGATTTTGTTTATTCCGGCGTAGAGTGCGTTGCCGTAGTAGTCTGCTGGTGACCAGGGCGTGAGTGACTGTCTTTCGGTGTTAGAGGGGGATCCATTTGAAGGTCTTACGAAGGAGGCGGAGGGTGTGGAAGCAGGAAGATGAGACAGATTTGATCTGGCGGTCCATTTTGAGCTCGGAGTCCAGGATGATTCCCAGGTTGCGTGCGTGGTCTGTGGGGGTTGGCGGGTTTCCAAGGGCGGTGGGCCACCAGGTGTCGCTCCAGGCGTCGGGGTTTGGGCCCATGATGAGTACTTCTGTTTTGTTGGTGTTTAGTTGTAGGCAGCTGTTTTTCATCCATTTGGCGACCACAAAGACTGCTGGGGTGGCGCTCCTGGTGTCAAAGCGATTTAAGGGGAAGCAGTTACACCGGGGGACAGAGGTTAAAGGGCGACTCCTATCCTGCAGGTTCTCACTGGGTGCTCACACCTTCACGGTGATTGCGGTTTATGCGCCAAATGAGGGGCAGGAGAAGTTCTTCCACCAAGTGCTTACTGAAGCAGCGGCGGCACCTGATAGACACGTTCTGGTTGGGGGGACCTCAATTTAGTTTTTGACAACCTACTTGACAGGTCAGCGCAGCGATCCACGCAGGCAGGCACTTTATCGGAGGGGGGACGGAACAGATTGTCAGAACTGGGTATGACGGACTTGTGGCGCTCCCTCCACCCGGACGACCGGGACTACACATATTACTCCAACGCCCACAAAACCTATGCGCGCCTAGATTATTTTCTAACATCCACTTCATTTAGAGCGCTGGCGTCAGGCGTTGAGATAGGAGTGGCAGCCCTTTCCGATCATGCACCACTCACAGCGGTGTTTACCTTTCCACCGGTGGGGCGCAGTGCCCGTTGCTGGAGGCTTAGGGACACGCTGCTGCACAGACAGGGGGTTGTGGCCAAGATCAAGGAAGCTATAGCTGAATACCTGGTACACAACACACCGACGGACACTTCACATGCAACACATTGGGCAGCACTCAAGGCAGTCATACGGGGCGAGTTCATTGCAATCGCGGCAGCAGACAATGCGGAGAGGGCCCGTAAGAGAGACGAGCTCTCTGCCTGCACGAAGGAATTGGAGCAGGTACACCAGAGGACCGGGGCGCCGCGGGTGTGGAAACAGTTGTGAGTGGCACGTCAACAGTTAGCAGCACTAGATCAAGATAGAGCAGAATACGCGGCACTACGGGTACGACATGCATACTACACGGGAGGCGACAGATGCGGGAGGCTGTTGGGTCGGGCACTCCGCGAACAGCAGCAACGACACTCGGTGCAGGAAATACACACGCAGGACGGAGTCACAGTGACGGAGGACGGAGCTATAGCGCAGGCATTTATTGACTTTTATACCACACTATACGAGGGGGCTGCTCTGGATCCAGCGGACGGGGCGGCCTTCCTGGACTCTGTGTCCATACCCGCTTTATCGATGGAACAATCAGAACTCCTTGACAGGGAGATCCGTCCTGAAGAAGTCATTGCCGCGATCTCCCCCCTCAAGCTGGCCAAGGCGCCGTGACCGGATGGCTTCACCGCCGCCTTTTACAAAACATTCTGCCCCCAGGTTGCTCCGTTGTTGACTGCCCTCTTTAATTCCTTCTCGGAGCCCGGCGCCATCCCAAGAGATCTGATGAGTGCCATGATCTCGGTCATTCCCAAACCGGGGAAGTACCGAACGCAATGCGGGGCCTACCGCCCTATCTCGTTACTTAGCGTAGATCTGAAGCTTTACACCAGTATACTGTCGAAGCGGCTTAGCCCACTTATGCCTGATCTGATTGATCCGGACCAGGCCGGCTTTATACCGGAGCGCCAGACGGTCGACAACACAAAAAGAGCACTCCACTTAGTGGAACGAGCCTCCAGGTTGCCAGGAGAGTTCATGATGTTGGCAATTGATGCGGAGAAGGCCTTCTATCATGTCCACTGGCCGTACTTGGAACAGGTGCTCATCAAGGCAGGGTTAGGCGCGAGATTTCGTACGTGTGTTCTGAACTGCTATACCTTCCCCATGGCGTCGGTTCGGGTGAATGGCTGCTCATCGTCCGTATTCCCCGTCGAACGCGGAACTCGGCAGGGGTGTCCACTCTCGCCCCTGCTCTTCGCGCTGTATATTGGAACCCCTGGCACAGGCCATGCGCAGGCCATGCGATCGCATCCCTCCATTAAGGGGATTACATTCGGGGCTGATATCCACACGATTAGCTTATACGCTGATGACGTCTTGCTTTTCTTTGCTTCCCCTGCGGCATCCCTGCTGGCCGGGGCGGCCATCCTGGATGCGTTGGCGAAGGCCTCTGGCTTTAAGGTGAACATGACGAAATCAGTAGCACTTGACCTTTCCTTGGAGGCACACACGCGGGCCTCCCTAGAAGCACAATTCCCCTTCCAATGGGCAGACGGTGCAGTCCCCTACCTGGGCATACAAATGGCGGCCACGCTACCAGAAACGGTGCATCTCAACTACGCTAACCTTAGTCACACCATCCGCGCGGAGGTCGGGCGGTGGCGGCACCTCCCACTATCTTGGCTGGGCCGAGTGGCAGCAGTAAAGATGATAATCCTCCCGCAAGTAATATACATTTTTCGTGCTAGCCCGCTCCGTCCCCCGGAGGGATGGATTCGCCGCACGCAATCGTAGCTGGATCAGTTTGTGTTGAACGGGAAACGGCCCAGACTCAAGCTGAGGCTAGGGATGCTTCCCCCGGAGAGTGGTGGGCTGGGCCTGCCGGATTTGCGTCACTATTACCAGGCGACCCAACTCAGAACCCTAGTGGAATGGAGCAAATGGGAATCGGAGCGCCATTGGTTGTTCCAGGTCCAAGCGGTCGTGGGCGTCCACTCCAGGAGGTGCCTTTCCTGCAGCGACAACACCGACCCCCTAACCTATACGCCTCCTTCGTCACGAGGGTACCGCTAGAGGTATGGGATCGAACATGCTTCTTACACGACCTGACGACCTTCCCGTCTCCCCTCACACCCCTGTTAGAGAACCCTGACTTCGGCCCGGGTAGGGATGTCCAGGCCTTTGCACGGTGGCGCCCAGCAGGATGCCGATGCCTCTTTCACATGTATTCAGATGCGGGAGTGATGCCTTTTGAGGAATTCCGGAAGACCTATGACCTCCCGGAGGCTGAACACCTTAGTTATCTACAGGTCCGACATTGGGCGCTTCAACCCCAGATCCGTGGAGACGCTACACGCAAGCTCAGTAAATATGAATACTGGCTTCTCTCGCGCACCACAGATAAGCGACTCATTTCAGACATATATCGGCTCCTCTTGGACAGATACTCGCGCGTTTATAATGCAGGACGGGCTAGATGGGAGAGGGAACTGGGGCGGACTCTGCGCAACAAAGAATGGGAGGACATTTACTACAGCGCCACACACACACGAGATGCGGGAGGTTTGGCACCTCACGCAAGATACGTGAGGTTTAGCACCTCACCCGAGATGCGTGAGGTTTGGCACCTCACGCGAGATGCGTGAGGTTTGGCACCTCACCCGAGATGCGTGAGGTTTGGCACCTCACCCGAGATGCGTGGGGTTTGGCACCTAACCCGAGATGCGTGAGGTTTGGCACCTCACCCGAGATGCGTGAGGTTTGGCACCTCACGCGAGATGCGTGAGGGTAGGCACCTCACGCGAAATGCGTGAGGGTAGGCACCTCACCCGAGATGCGTGAGGGTTGGCACCTCACGCCAGATGCGTGAGGGTTGGCACCTCACGCGAGATGCGTGAGGTTTGGCACCTCACTCGAGATGCGTGAGGTTTGGCACCTCACCCGAGATGCGTGAGGTTTGGCACCTCACCCGAGATGCGTGAGGTTTGGCACCTCACGCGAGATGCGTGAGGTTTGGCACCTCACCCGAGATGCGTGAGGTTCGGCACGGGGCATGCCTACGATGATGTCAGCGGCCGTGCCCAGTTCCCCGTGCTCACTATTCAGCGTCTTTTGGTGAAGGGGGAAGAGGATCTTGGGGCTCCGTTTCTCTGCAAGGCCAGCTTTGTTCTTTTGATCGGTGGAGAGTTCTGGGTGCCTGAAATCTGCTACAACGCTCGCTGAGCTGCAGGAGGAGTTTAGAATCTGTAGAGACTTCTCTTCTTGATGGGTTCCCGGTGAGGCTAGGTTTTGGGGGGATTACCTGTCACTAACCCAGATTCAGAAGTAAAGTCAATCCATCAATCAGGAGTTTGTTAAAGTGCAACTACTCACCCGTAAGGGTCTCAAGGCGCTAGGGGTGGGGGGTGCAGGTTCCATTCCATCAAGGAGGGGGTCTGTCGAAGAGCCAAGTTTTGAGGTTTCTTGCGAAGATGGGGAGCGATGTTGTCTGTCTGAGGTGGAGTGTAAGGGCGTTCCATGCTTTGGCGGCGAGGAAGGAGAAGGAGAAGGAGCGGCCTCCCGATCTGGTCTTTCTGGTGCGGGGGACCACGGCGTAGGAGAGCTGGGCTGATCGTAGGGTCCTTTGGGAGTGCCTGGAATTTGAGCCGGCTGTTCAGGTATGCTGGTCCGGTGCCGTGGAGGGCCTTGTGTGCGTGGGTGAGCATCTTAAAGGTGATTCTCGCCTCGACGGGGAGCCAGTGGAGTGTGCGCAGGTGCTGAGAGATGTGGCAGTGTTTTGGCAGGTTGAGGACCAGTCTTGCGGCGGCGTTCTGGATGTTCTGTAGCTTGCGGATGATGATTTTGTTTATTCCGGCGTAGAGTGCGTTGCCGTAGTAGTCTGCTGGTGACCAGGGCGTGAGTGACTGTCTTTCGGTGTTAGAGGGGGATCCATTTGAAGGTCTTACGAAGGAGGCGGAGGGTGTGGAAGCAGGAAGATGAGACAGATTTGATCTGGCGGTCCATTTTGAGCTCGGAGTCCAGGATGATTCCCAGGTTGCGTGCGTGGTCTGTGGGGGTTGGCGGGTTTCCAAGGGCGGTGGGCCACCAGGTGTCGCTCCAGGCGTTCGGGTTTGGGCCCATGATGAGTACTTCTGTTTTGTTGGTGTTTAGTTGTAGGCAGCTGTTTTTCATCCATTTGGCGACCACAAAGACTGCTGGGGTGGCGCTCCTGGTGTCAAAGCGATTTAAGGGGAAGCAGTTACACCGGGGGACAGAGGTTAAAGGGCGACTCCTATCCTGCAGGTTCTCACTGGGTGCTCACACCTTCACGGTGATTGCGGTTTATGCGCCAAATGAGGGGCAGGAGAAGTTCTTCCACCAAGTGCTTACTGAAGCAGCGGCGGCACCTGATAGACACGTTCTGGTTGGGGGGACCTCAATTTAGTTTTTGACAACCTACTTGACAGGTCAGCGCAGCGATCCACGCAGGCAGGCACTTTATCGGAGGGGGGACGGAACAGATTGTCAGAACTGGGTATGACGGACTTGTGGCGCTCCCTCCACCCGGACGACCGGGACTACACATATTACTCCAACGCCCACAAAACCT